>NW_024470783.1:0-180623 GCF_017639515.1 Carcharodon carcharias | reverse complement strand
GAGAGTTAAACATAGGCAAACAGAGGCAAACAGAGTTAAACAGAGGCAAACAGAGTTAAACAGAGGCAAACACAGTGAAACAGAGACAAACAGAGGTAAGCAGAGATAAACAGAGGCAAACTGAGGCAAACAGGGTGAAACAGAGTCAAACGGAGTTAAAGAGAGTTAAACAGAGGCAAAAAGAGTTAAACAGAGTTAAACAGAGGCAAGCAGAGTTAAACAGAGTTAAACGGATGCAAACACAGTTAAACAGAGGCGAACACAGTGAAACAGAGGCAAACAGAGGTAAACACAGTTAAACAGATTTAAACGGAGGCAAACAGTGTGAAACAGAGGCAAACAGATTTGAACAGAGGCAAACAGAGGCAAACAGAGTCAAACAGAGGCAAACAGAATTAAACAGACTTAAACAGATGCAATCAGATGCAAACAGAGTTAAACAGAGTTAAACAGAGGCAAACACAGTGAAACAGAGGCAAACAGAGGTAAACAGAGTTAATCAGAGTTAAACAGAGGCAAACAGACTGAAACAGAGTCAAACAGAGTTAAACAGAGGCAAACAGAGGCAAAGTGAGTCAAACAGAGGCAAACAGAGTTAAACAGAGTTAAACATAGGCAAACAGAGGCAGAGTTAAACAGAGGCAAACAGAGTTAAACAGAGGCAAACACAGTGAAACAGAGGCAAACAGAGGTAAACAGAGATAAACAGAGGCAAACTGAGGCAAACAGGGTGAAACAGAGTCAAACAGAGTTAAACAGAGTTAAACAGAGGCAAAAAGAGTTAAACAGAGTTAAACAGAGGCAAGCAGAGTTAAACAGAGTTAAACGGATGCAAACACAGTTAAACAGAGGCGAACAGATACAAACCGAGGCAAAGAGAGGCAAACGCTGGTAAACAGAGTCAGAAAGCATCAAACAGAGGCAAACCGAGTTAAACAGACGCAAACAGAGTTAAACAGAGGCAAACAGATTTAAACAGAGGCAGACTGAGTTAAACAGAGGTAAACAGAGGCAAACACAGTGAAACAGAGGCAAACAGAATCAAACAGAGTTAAACAGAGGCAAACAGAGTTAAACAGAGGCAAACAGAGTTAAACAGAGTTAGACAGAGGCAATCAGAGTTAAACAGAGGCAAGCAAAGGCAAATACACTTAAACAGAGGCAAACAGATGCAAACAGAGGCAAACAGAGGCAGACACAGGCAAACAAAGTCAGAAAGCGTCAAACAGAGGCAAACAGAGTTAAACAGACGTAAAGAGAGTTAACCAATGGCAAACAGAGTTAAATGGAGTAAAACAGAGGCAAACAGAGGCAAACAGAGTTAAACTGTGTTAAACAGAGGCAAACAGAGTTAAACAGAGGCAAACAGATGCAAACAGAGGTAAACAGAGTCCAACAGAGTTAAACAGAGGCCAACAGAGGCAAACAGAGTTAAATAGATTAAAACAGAGGCAAACAGAGGCAAACAGTTTTAAAGAGTCTTAACCAGAGCCAAACAGAGTTAAACAGAGGCAGACAGAGGCAAACAGATGCAAACAGAGTTAAACAGAGGCAAACAGATTTAAACAGAGTTAAGCAGAGGCCAACAGAGTTAAACAGAGGCAAACAGAGGCAAATAGAGTTAACCGGAGGCAAACAGTGTAAACAAAGCTTAACAGAGGCAAACACAGTTGAACAGACGCAATCATGGTTTAACAGAGGCAAACAGAGGCAAACAGAGTCAAACAGAGGCAAACAGAGTTACACAGATTTAAACAGACGCAAACAGAGATAAACAGAGTTAAACAGAGGCAAACACAGTGAAACAGAGGCAAACAGAGGTAAACACAGTTAAACAGATTTAAACGGAGGCAAACAGTGTGAAACAGAGGCAAACAGATTTGAACAGAGGCAAACAGAGGCAAAGAGAGTCAAACAGAGGCAAACAGAATTAAACAGACTTAAACAGATGCAATCAGATGCAAAGAGAGTTAAACAGAGTTAAACAGAGGCAAACACAGTGAAACAGAGGCAAACAGAGGTAAACAGAGTTAATCAGAGTTAAACAGAGGCAAACAGACTGAAACAGAGTCAAACAGAGTTAAACAGAGGCAAACAGAGGCAAACAGAGGCAAACAGAGTTAAACAGAGGCAAACAGACTGAAACAGAGTCAAACAGAGTTAAACAGAGGCAAACAGAGGCAAACAGAGTTAAACAGAGTTAAACATATGCAAACAGAGGCAAACAGAGTTAAACAGAGGCAAACAGAGTTAAACAGAGGCAAACACAGTGAAACAGAGGCAAACAAAGGTAAACAGAGATAAACAGAGGCAAACTGAGGCAAACAGGGTGAAGCAGAGTCAAACAGAGTTAAACAGAGTTAAACAGAGGCAAAAAGAGTTAATCAGAGTTAAACAGAGGCAAGCAGAGTTAAACAGAGGCGAACAGATACAAACCGAGGCAAAGAGAGGCAAACGCTGGTAAACAGAGTCAGAAAGCATCAAACAGAGGCAAACCGAGTTAAACAGACACAAACAGAGTTAAACAGAGGCGAACAGATTTAAACAGAGGCACGCTGAGTTAAACAGAGGTAAACAGAGGCAAACACAGTGAAACAGAGGCAAACAGAATCAAACAGAGTTAAACAGAGGCAAACAGAGTTAAACAGAGGCTAACAGAATTAAACAGAGTTAGACAGAGGCAATCAGAGTTAAACAAAAACAAGCAAAGGCAAATACACTTAAACTGAGGCAAACAGATGCAAACAGAGGCAAACAGAGGCAGACACAGGCAATCAAATTCAGAAAGCATCAAACAGAGGCAAACAGAGTTAAACAGAGGCAAACAGAGGCAAAGTGAGTCAAACAGAGGAAAACAGAGTTAAACAGAGGCAAACACAGTGAAACAGAGGCAAACAGAGGTAAACAGAGATAAACAGAGGCAAACTGAGGCAAACGGGGTGAAACAGAGTCAAACGGAGTTAAACAGAGTTAAACAGAGGCAAAAAGAGTTAAACAGAGTTAAACAGAGGCAAGCAGAGTTAAACAGAGTTAAACGGATGCAAAC
Source organism: Carcharodon carcharias (assembly GCF_017639515.1). Lineage (NCBI taxonomy): Eukaryota > Metazoa > Chordata > Chondrichthyes > Lamniformes > Lamnidae > Carcharodon > Carcharodon carcharias. The sequence goes on along the minus strand of NW_024470783.1, from coordinate 177,577 downwards.
ACAGTTAAACAGAGGCGAACAGATACAAACCGAGGCAAAGAGAGGCAAACGCTGGTAAACAGAGTCAGAAAGCATCAAACAGAGGCAAACCGAGTTAAACAGACGCAAACAGAGTTAAACAGAGGCGAACAGATTTAAACAGAGGCACGCTGAGTTAAACAGAGGTAAACAGAGGCAAACACAGTGAAACAGAGGCAAACAGAATCAAACAGAGTTAAACAGAGGCAAACAGAGTTAAACAAAGGTTAAACAGTGTTAAACAGAGTTAGACAGAGGCAATCAGAGTTAAACAGAAACAAGCAAAGGCAAATACACTTAAACTGAGGCAAACAGATGCAAACAGAGGCAAACAGAGGCAGACACAGGCAAACAAATTCAGAAAGCATCAAACAGAGGCAAACAGAGTTAAACAGACGTAAAGAGAGTTAACCAATGGCAAACAGAGTTAAATGGAGTAAAACAGAGGCAAACAGAGGCAAACAGAGTTAAACTGTGTTAAACAGAGGCAAACAGAGTTAAACAGAGGCAAACAGATGCAAACAGAGGTAAACAGAGTCCAACAGAGTTAAACAGAGGCCAACAGAGTTAAACAGAGGCCAACAGAGGCAAATAGAGTTAACCAGAGGCAAACAGAGTTAAACAAAGCTTAACAGAGGCAAACAGAGTTGAACAGACGCAAACATGGTTAAACAGAGGCAAACAGAGGCAAACAGAGTCAAACAGAGGCAAACAGAGTTACACAGAGCAAACAGAGTTATACAGAGGCAAACAGAGTTAAACAGAGTTAAACAGGAGGCAAACACAGTTAAACAGAGGCAAACAGAGGTAAACAGAGTTAAACAGAGGCAAACAGAGTGAAACAGAGGCAAACAGACTTAAACTGACGCAAACAGAGTTAAACAGAGGCAAACAGAGGCAAAGAGAGTCAAACAGAGGCAAACAGAGTTAAACAGAGTTAAACAGAGGCAAACTGAGGCAAACAGGGTGAAACAGAGTCAAACAGAGTTAAACAGAGTAAACAGAGGCAAAAAGAGTTAAACAGAGTTAAACAGAGGCAAACAGAGTTAAACAGAGTTAAACGGATGCAAACACAGTTAAACAGAGGCGAACAGATGCAAACCGAGGTAAAGAGAGGCAAACACTGGAAAACAGAGTCAGAAAGCATCAAACAGAGGCAAACCGAGTTAAACAGACGCAAACAGAGTTAAACAGAGGCAAACAGATTTAAACAGAGGCACGCTGAGTTAAACAGAGGTAAACAGAGGCAAACACAGTGAAACAGAGGCAAACAGAATCAAACAGAGTTAAACAGAGGCAAACAGAGTTAAACAGAGGCAAACAGAGTTAAACAGAGTTAGACAGAGGCAATCAGAGTTAAACAGAGGCAAGCAAAGGCAAATACACTTAAACAGAGGCAAACAGATGCAAACAGAGGCAAACAGAGGCAGACACAGGCAAACAAAGTCAGAAAGAGTCAAACAGAGGCAAACAGAGTTAAACAGACGTAAAGAGAGTTAACCAATGGCAAACAGAGTTAAATGGAGTAAAACAGAGGCAAACAGAGGCAAACAGAGTTAAACTGTGTTAAACAGAGGCAAACAGAGTTAAACAGAGGCAAACAGATGCAAACAGAGGTAAACAGAGTCCAACAGAGTTAAACAGAGGCCAACAGAGGCAAACAGAGTTAAATAGATTAAAACAGAAGCAAACAGAGGCAAACAGATTTAAAGAGTCTTAACCAGAGCCAAACAGAGTTAAACAGAGGCAGACAGAGGCAAACAGATGCAAACAGAGTTAAACAGAGGCAAACAGATTTAAACAGAGTTAAACAGAGGCCAACAGAGTTAAACAGAGGCAAACAGAGGCAAATACAGTTAACCAGAGGCAAACAGAGTTAAACAAAGCTTAACAGAGGCAAACAGAGTTGAACAGACGCCAACAGAGTTACACAGATTTAAACAGACGCAAACAGAGGCAAACAGAGTCAAACAGAGTTAAACAGAGGCAAACACAGTGAAACAGAGGCAAATGGAGGTAAACACAGTTAGCAGATTTAAACGGCGGCCAACAGTGTGAAACAGAGGCAAACAGATTTGAACAGAGGCAAACAGAGGCAAAGAGAGTCAAACAGAGGCAAACAGAATTAAACAGAGTTAAACAGATGCAATCAGATGCAAACAGAGTTAAACAGAGTTAAACAGAGGCAAACACAGTGAAACAGAGGCAAACAGAGGTAAACAGAGTTAAACAGAGGCAAACAGACTGAAACAGAGTCAAACAGAGTTAAACAGAGGCAAACAGTGGCAAAGTGAGTCAAACAGAGGCAAACAGAGTTAAACAGAGTTAAACATAGGCAAACAGAGGCAAACAGAGTTAAACAGAGGCAAACAGAGTTAAATAGAGGCAAACACAGTTAAACAGAGGCAAACAGAGGTAAACAGAGATAAACAGAGGCAAACTGAGGCAAAAAGTGTTAAACAGAGTCAAACAGAGTTAAACAGATTTAAACAGAGGCTGAAAAGTGTTAAACAGAGTTAAACAGAGGCAAGCAGAGTTAAACAGAGTTAACGGATCAAACACAGTTTCGCAGAGGTGAACAGATACAAACCGAGGCAAAGAGGGCAAACGCTGTAAACAGAGTTAAAGGCATCAAACACAGGAGGCAAACCGAGTTAAACAGAGGCAAACAGATTAAAGCAGATGCAAACAGATTAAACAGAGGTTAGACAGATTTAAACAGAGGTAAAACAGAAGCAAACAAAGTGAAACAGAGGCAAACAGAATGTAAAAGAGTTAAACAGAGGCAAACAGAGTTAAACAGAGGCAAACAGAGGCAAACAGAGTTAAACAGAGGCAAACAGAGTAAAACAGAGGCAAGCAAAGGCAAATACACTTAAACAGAGGCAAACAGATGCAAACAGAGGCAAACAGAGTTAAACAGACGTAAACAGAGTTAAACAATGGCAAACAGAGTCAAACAGAGTGAAACAGAGGCAAACAGAGTTAAACAGAGGCAAACAGATGCAAACAGAGGTAAACAGAGGCAACCAGTGTTAAACAGAGTAAAACATTGGCAAACAGAGTTAAACATTGTTAAAACGAGGCAAACAGAGGCAAACAGATTTAAACAGTCTTAAGCAGAGCCAAACAGAGGTAAAAAGAGGCAAACAGAGGCAAACAGATACAAACAGAGTTAAACAGAGGCAAACAGAGTTAAACAGAGTTAAACAGAGGCAAACAGAGTTAAACAGAGGCAGAGGCAAACAGATTTAACCGGAGGCAAACAGAGTTAAACAAAGCTTAACAGAGGCAAACAGAGTTGAACAGACGCAAACATGGTTAAACAGAGGCAAACAGAGGCAAGCAGAGTCAAACAGAGGCAAACAGAGTTACACAGATTTAAACAGACGCAAACAGAGGCAAACAGAGATAAACAGAGTTAAACAGAGGCAAACACAGTGAAACAGAGGCAAACAGAGGTAAACACAGTTAAACAGATTTAAACGGAGGCAAACAGTGTGAAACAGAGGCAAACAGATTTGAACAGAGGCAAACAGAGGCAAAGAGAGTCAAACAGAGGCAAACAGAATTAAACAGACTTAAACAGATGCAATCAGATGCAAACAGAGTTAAACAGAGTTAAACAGAGGCAAACACAGTGAAACAGAGGCAAACAGAGGTAAACAGAGTTAATCAGAGTTAAACAGAGGCAAACAGACTGAAACAGAGTCAAACAGAGTTAAACAGAGGCAAACAGAGGCAAAGTGAGTCAAACAGAGGCAAACAGAGTTAAACAGAGTTAAACATAGGCAAACAGAGGCAAACAGAGTTAAACAGAGGCAAACAGAGTTAAACAGAGGCAAACACAGTGAAACAGAGGCAAACAGAGGTAAACAGAGATAAACAGAGGCAAACTGAGGCAAACAGGGTGAAACAGAGTCAAACGGAGTTAAACAGAGTTAAACAGAGGCAAAAAGAGTTAAACAGAGTTAAACAGAGGCAAGCAGAGTTAAACAGAGTTAAACGGATGCAAACACAGTTAAACAGAGGCGAACAGATACAAACCGAGGCAAAGAGAGGCAAACGCTGGTAAACAGAGTCAGAAAGCATCAAACAGAGGCAAACCGAGTTAAACAGATGCAGAGTTAAACAGAGGCGAACAGATTTAAACAGAGGCACGCTGAGTTAAACAGAGGTAAACAGAGGCAAACACAGTGAAACAGAGGCAAACAGAATCAAACAGAGTTAAACAGAGGCAAACAGAGTTAAACAGAGGCAAACAGAATTAAACAGAGTTAGACAGAGGCAATCAGAGTTAAACAGAAACAAGCAAAGGCAAATACACTTAAACTGAGGCAAACAGATGCAAACAGAGGCAAACAGAGGCAGACACAGGCAAACAAATTCAGAAAGCGTCAAACAGAGGCAAACAGAGTTAAACAGACGTAAAGAGAGTTAACCAATGGCAAACAGAGTTAAATGGAGTAAAACAGAGGCAAACAGAGGCAAACAGAGTTAAACTGTGTTAAACAGAGGCAAACAGAGTTAAACAGAGGCAAACAGATGCAAACAGAGGTAAACAGAGTCCAACAGAGTTAAACAGAGGCCAACAGAGGCAAACAGAGTTAAATAGATTAAAACAGAGGCAAACAGAGGCAAACAGATTTAAAGAGTCTTAACCAGAGGCAAACAGAGTTAAACAGAGGCAGACAGAGGCAAACAGATGCAAACAGAGTTAAACAGAGGCAAACAGAGTTAAACAGAGGCAAACAGAGGCAAACAGAGTCAAACAGAGTTAAACAGAGGCAAACACAGTGAAACAGAGGCAAATGGAGGTAAACACAGTAGCAGATTAAACCGGGGGCCAACAGTGTGAAACAGACGCGAACAGATTATAACAGAGGCAAACAGAGGCAAAGAGAGTTAACCAGAGGCAAACAGAATTAAACAGAGTTTAAACAGATGCATCAATAGCAGACAGAGTAAACAGAGTTAAACAGAGGCAAACACAGTGAAACAGAGGAAAACAGAGGTAAACAGAGTTTAACAGAGGCAAACAGAGTTAAACAGAGTTAAACAGAGGCAAACACAGTGAAACAGAGGCAAACAGAGGTAAACAGAGTTGAACAGAGGCAAACAGACTGAAACAGAGTCAAACAGAGTTAAACAAAGATAAACGGAGGCAAACACAGTGAAACAGAGGCAAACAGAGGTAAACAGAGTTAAACAGAGGCAAACAGAGTTAAACAGAGGAAAACAGAGGCCAACAGAGTTAAACAGAGTTACACAGAGGCAAGCAGAGGCAAACAGAGTTAAAGAGAGGCAAACAGAGTTAAAGAAATTTTAACAGAGGCAAACAGAGCTAAACAGATGCAAACAGAGGTAAACAGATTTAAGCAGAGCCAAACAGAGTGAAACAGAGGCAAACAGATTTAAACGGAGGCAGGCAGGTTTAAAGAGAGCCAAACAGATTTAAACAGTGTTACACTGAGGCAAACAGAGTGAAATAGAGGCTAACAGATTGAACCAGAGGCAAACAGAGTTAAACAGATTTAAACAGAGCCAAACAGAGTGAAACAGAGGCAAACAGAGTTAAACAGAGGCAGGCAGGTTTAAAGAGAGCCAAACAGATTTAAACAGTGTTAGGCGGAGGCAGACAGATTTAAACAGAGGCAAACAGAGTTAAACAGAGGCAAACAGGTTTAAACAGAGGCATAAAAATGCAAACAAAGTTAAATAGTGGCAAACAGAGTTAAACAGAAGCAAACAAGCGCAGACGTCAGCAAACCGAGCTAAACAGATGGAAACATAGGCAAACAGAGTGAAACAGATTTAAACTGAGGCAAACAGAGGTAAACAAATGGAAACAGAGGTGAACAGAGCTAAACAGATGCTAACAGAGTTAAACGGAGGCGGGCAGGTTTAAAGAGAGCCAAAAAGATTTAAACAGTGTTTCACTGAGGCAAACAGAGTGAAATAGAGGCTAACAGATTGAACCAGAGGCAAAGAGTTAAACAGAGGCCAACAGATTTAAACACAGGCAAACAGAGGCAAACAGAGTTAACCAGAGGCAAACAGAGTTAAATAGAGTAAAACAGAGGCAAACAGAGTTAAACACTGTTAACCAGAGTCAAACAGAGTTAAACAGAGGCAAACAGAGGCAAACAGATTTAAACAGAGTTAAACAGAGGCCAACAGAGTTAAACAGAGGCAAACAGAGGCAAACAGAGTCAAACAGAGTTAAACAGAGGCAAACACAGTGAAACAGAGGCAAATGGAGGTAAACACAGTTAGCAGATTTAAACGGCGGCCAACAGTGTGAAACAGAGGCAAACAGATTTGAACAGAGGCAAACAGAGGCAAAGAGAGTCAAACAGAGGCAAACAGAATTAAACAGAGTTAAACAGATGCACTCAGATGCAAACAGAGTTAAACAGAGTTAAACAGAGGCAAACACAGTGAAACAGAGGCAAACAGAGGTAAACAGAGTTAAAAAGAGGCAAACAGAGTTAAACAGAGTTAAACAGAGGCAAACACAGTGAAACAGAGGCAAACAGAGGTAAACTGAGTTAATCAGAGTTAAACAGAGGCAAACAGACTGAAACAGAGTCAAACAGAGTTAAACAGAGTTAAACAGAGGCAAACACAGTGAAACAGAGGCAAACAGAGCTAAACAGAGTTAATCAGAGTTAAACAGAGGCAAACAGACTGAAACAGAGTCAAACAGAGTTAAACAGAGTTAAACGGAGGCAAACACAGTGAAACAGACGCAAACAGAGGTAAACAGAGTTAAACAGAGGCAAACAGAGTTAAACAGAGGAAAACAGAGGCCAACAGAGTTAAACAGAGTTACACAGAGGCAAGCAGAGGCAAACAGAGTTAAAGAAATTTTAACAGAGGCAAACAGAGCTAAACAGATGCAAACAGAGGTAAACAGATTTAAGCAGAGCCAAACAGAGTGAAACAGAGGCAAACAGATTTAAACGGAGGCAGGCAGGTTTAAAGAGAGCCAAACAGATTTAAACAGTGTTACACTGAGGCAAACAGAGTGAAATAGAGGCTAACAGATTGAACCAGAGGCAAACAGAGTTAAACAGAGGCCAACAGATTTAAACACAGGCAAACAGAGGCAAACAGAGTTAACCAGAGGCAAACAGAGTTAAATAGAGTAAAACAGAGGCAAACAGAGGCAAACAGAGTTAAACAGTGTTAACCAGAGTTAAACAGAGTTAAACAGAGGCAAACAGAGGCAATCAGAGTCAAACAGAGTTAAACAGAGGCAAACACAGTGAAACAGAGGCAAATGGAGGTAAACACATTTAAACAGATTTAAACAGAGGCAAACAGAGGGAAACAGAGGTAAACAGAGTTAAACAGAGGCAAAACAGAGGGAAACAGAATAAAACAGAGTTATACAGAGGGCAAACAGAGTGACAATCGTCAAACAGTGTTGAACAGACGCAACAGAGTTAGCAGAGGTGACAGGTCAAAGACAAGTCCAATCAGGTCAACCGAGGCAAAACACGGGCAAACAGAGTCAGATAGCGTCGGACAGACGCAAACAGAGTTAAAAAGACGCAAACAGAGTTAAACGGAGCAAACAGAGTTAAATGAGGCATAACAGAGGCAAAAACAGTTTAAACAGATGCAAACAGAGTCAAACAGAGTTAAACAAAGTTAAACAGAGGCAAACACAGTGAAACAGAGGAAAACAGAGGTAAACAGAGTTAAACAGAGTTAAACAGAGGCAAACAGAGTTGAACAGAGGCCAACAGATTTAAACACAGGCAAACAGAGTGAAACAGAGTTAAACAGAGGCAGGCAGGTTTAAAGAGAGCCAAACAGATTTAAACAGTGTTAGGCGGAGGCAGACAGATTTAAACAGAGGCAAACAGAGTTAAACAGAGGCAAACAGGTTTAAACAGAGGCATAAAAATGCAAACAAAGTTAAATAGTGGCAAACAGAGTTAAACAGAAGCAAACAAGCGCAGACGTCAGCAAACCGAGCTAAACAGATGGAAACATAGGCAAACAGAGTGAAACAGATTTAAACTGAGGCAAACAGAGGTAAACAAATGGAAACAGAGGTGAACAGAGCTAAACAGATGCTAACAGAGTTAAACGGAGGCAGGCAGGTTTAAAGAGAGCCAAACAGATTTAAACAGTGTTACACTGAGGCAAACAGAGTGAAATAGAGGCTAACAGATTGAACCAGAGGCAAACAGAGTTAAACAGAGGCCAACAGATTTAAACACAGGCAAACAGAGGCAAACAGAGTTAACCAGAGGCAAACAGAGTTAAATAGAGTAAAACAGAGGCAAACAGAGGCAATCAGAGTTAAACAGTGTTAACCAGAGTCAAACAGAGTTAAACAGAGGCAAACAGAGGCAAACAGATTTAAACAGAGTTCAACAGAGGCCAACAGAGTTAAACAGAGGCAAACAGAGGCAAACAGAGTCAAACAGAGTTAAACAGAGGCAAACACAGTGAAACAGAGGCAAATGGAGGTAAACACAGTTAGCAGATTTAAACGGCGGCCAACAGTGTGAAACAGAGGCAATCAGATTTGAACAGAGGCAAACAGAGGCAAAGAGAGTCAAGCAGAGGCAAACAGAATTAAACAGAGTTAAACAGATGCAATCAGATGCAAACAGAGTTAAACAGAGTTAAACAGAGGCAAACACAGTGAAACAGAGGCAAACAGAGGTGAACAGAGTTAAACAGAATTTAACAGAGGCAAACAGAGTTAAACAGAGGAAAACAGAGGCAAACAGAGTTATACAGAGGCCAACAGAGTTAAACAGAGGCAACCAGAGGCCAACAGAGTTAAACAGAGTTATACAGAGGCAAACAGAGGCAAACAGAGTTAAAGAGAGGCTAACAGATTAAACAAATTTTAACAGAGGCAAACAGAGTTGAACAGACGTAAAAGGAGTTAAACAGAAGCAAACAGAGGCAAACAGAGGCAAACAGACACAAACACATTTAAACAGAGTTAAACAGAGGCAAACAGAGGGAAACAGATTTAAACAGAGTTAAACAGAGGCAAACAGAGGGAAACAGAATTAAACAGAGTTAAACAGAGGCAAACAGAGTGACACATAGTCAAACAGTGTTGAACAGACGCAAACAGATTTAAGCAGAGGTGAACAGAGTCAAAGAGAGTCAATCAGAGTCAAACAGAGGCAAACACGGGCTAACAGAGTCAGATAGCGTCGGACAGACGCAAACAGAGTTAAAAAGACGCAAACAGAGTTAAACGGAAGCAAACAGAGTTAAAATGAGGCAAACAGAGGCAAACACAGTTAAACAGATGCAAGCAGAGGCAAACAGAGTTAAGCAGAGTTGAACAGAAGCAAACACAGTGAAACAGAGGCAAACAGAGGTAAACAGAGTTAAACAGAGTTAAACAGAGGCAAACAGAGTTGAACAGAGGCCAACAGATTTAAACACAGGCAAACAGAGGCAAACAGAGTTAAACAGAGGCAGGCAGGTTTAAAGAGAGCCAAACAGATTTAGTTCCTTCGCCTCCGTCGCATCTGTTCCGTTGATGCTACATTCAAAAACAATTCCTCTGACATGTCCTCCTTCTTCCTTAACCGAGGTTTTCCACCCACGGTCGTTGACAGGGCCCTCAACCGTGTCCGGCCCATCTCCCGCGCATCCGCCCTCATGCCTTCTCCTCCCTCCCAGAAACATGATAGGGTCCCCCTTGTCCTCACCTATCACCCCACCAGCCTCCGCATTCAAAGGATCATCCTCCGCCATTTCCGCCAACTCCAGCATGATGCCACCACCAAACACATCTTCCTTTCACCCCCCCTATCGGCATTCCGTAGGGATCGCTCCCTCCGGGGCACCCTGGTCCACTCCTCTATCACCCCCTACTCCTCAACCCCCTCCTATGGCACCACCCTATGCCCACGCAAAAGATGCAACACCTGCCCCTTCACTTCCTCTCTCCTCACCGTCCAAGGACCCAAACACTCCTTTCAAGTGAAGCAGCATTTCACTTGCATTTCCCCCAACTTAGTCTACTGCATTCGTTGCTCCCAATGTGGTCTCCTCTACATTGGAGAGACCAAACGTAAACTGGGCGACCGCTTTGCAGAACACCTGCGGTCTGTCCGCAAGAATGACCCAAACCTCCCTGTCGCTTGCCATTTCAACACTCCACCCTGCTCTCTTGCCCACATGTCTGTCCTTGGCTTGCTGCATTGTTCCAGTGAAGCCCAACGCAAACTGGAGGAACAACACCTCATCTTCCGACTAGGGACTTTACAGCCTTCCGGACTGAATATTGAATTCAACAACTTTAGGTCGTAAGCTCCCTCCCCCATCCCCACCCCCTTTCTGTTTCCCCCTTCCCCTTTTTTTTTTATTCCAATAAATTATAAAGATTTTCCTTTTCCCACCTATTTCACCTATTTCCATTATATAAAAAAAAACCCACTAGAGCTATACCTTGAGTGCCCTACCATCCATTCTTAATTAGCACATTCGTTTAGATAATATCACCAACTTTAATTTTAACACCTATGTGTTCTATTGTACTATTGTCGTTGACATCTTTTGATGATCTGTTTCTATCACTGCTTGTTTGTCCCTACAACCACACCCCCCAAACGCCCCCCCTCCACCTCTTTGTCTCTCTATCTCTCCGCCCCCCACACACACACCTTAAACCAGCTTATATTTCAACTCTTTCTTGGACTCGAACGCAAGTTCTGTCGAAGGGTCATGAGGACTCGAAACGTCAACTCTTTTCTTCTCCGCCGATGCTGCCAGACCTGCTGAGTTTTTCCAGGTAATTCTGTTTTTGTTTCAGATTTAAACAGTGTTAGGCAGAGGCAGACAGATTTAAACAGAGGCAAACAGAGTTAACCAGAGGCAAACAGGTTTAAACAGAGGCAAAAAAATGCAAACAAAGTTAAATAGTGGCAAACAGAGTTAAACAGAAGCAAGCAAGCGCAGATACCAGCAAACCGAGTTAAACAGATGGAAACATAGGCAAACAGAGTGAAACAGATTTAAGCTGAGGCAAACAGAGGTAAACAAATGTAAACAGAGGTGAACAGAGCTAAACAGATGCTAACAGAGTTAAACGGAGGCGGGCAGGTTTAAAGAGAGCCAAAAAGATTTAAACAGTGTTACACTGAGGCAAACAGAGTGAAATAGAGGCTAACAGATTGAACCAGAGGCAAACAGAGTTAAACAGAGGCCAACAGATTTAAACACAGGCAAACAGAGGCAAACAGAGTTAACCAGAGGCAAACAGAGTTAAATAGAGTAAAACAGAGGCAAACAGAGGCAAACAGAGTTAAACAGTGTTAACCAGAGTCAAACAGAGTTAAACAGAGGCAAACAGAGGCAAACAGATTTAAACAGAGTTAAACAGAGGCCAACAGAGTTAAACAGAGGCAAACAGAGGCAAACAGAGTCAAACAGAGTTAAACAGAGGCAAACACAGTGAAACAGAGTCAAATGGAGGTAAACACAGTTCGCAGATTTAAACGGCGGCCAACAGTGTGAAACAGAGGCAAACAGATTTGAACAGAGGCAAACATAGTTAAACAGAGTTAAACAGAGGTAAACACAGTGAAACAGAGGCAAACAGAGGTAAACAGAGGAAAACAGAGGCAAACAGAGTTATACAGAGGCCAACAGAGTTAAACAGAGGCAACCAGAGGCCAACAGAGTTAAACAGAGTTATACAGAGGCATACAGAGGCAAACAGAGTTACAGAGAGGCAAACAGATTAAACAAATTTTAACAGAGGCAAACAGAGTTGAACAGACGTAAAAGGAGTTAAACAGAAGCAAACAGAGGCAAACAGAGGGAAACAGACTTAAACAGAGTTAAACAGAGGCAAACAGAGGGAAACAGAATTAAACAGTTAAACAGAGGCAAACAGAGTGACACATAGTCAAACAGTGTTGAACAGACGCAAACAGAGTTAAGCAGAGGTGAACAGAGTCAAAGAGAGTCAATCAGAGTCAACCAGAGGCAAACACGGGCAAACAGAGTCAGATAGCGTCGGACAGACGCAAACAGAGTTAAAAAGACGCAAACAGAGTTAAACGGAAGCAAACAGAGTTAAAATGAGGCAAACAGAGGCAAACACAGTTAAACAGCTGCAAGCAGAGGCAAACAGTGTTAAGCAGAGTTGAACAGAAGCAAACACAGTGAAACAGAGGCAAACAGAGGTAAACAGAGTTAAACAGAGTTAAACAGAGGCAAACAGAGTTGAACAGAGGCCAACAGATTTAAACACAGGCAAACAGATGCAAACAGAGTTAAACAGAGGCAAACAGAGTTAACCTGAGTTAAAAAGAGGCAAACACAGTGAAACAGAGGAAAACAGATGTAAACAGAGTTAAACAGAGTTAAACAGAGGCAAACGGAGTGAAACAGAGGGAAACAGAGTTGAAGAGACGCAAACAGAGTTAAACAGAGGCAAACAGATTTAAACAGAAGAAAACAGCGTTAAATCAAGTTTAACAGATGCAAACAGAGATGATCAGACGCAAACAGAGTTAGACAGAGGCAAACAGAGGCAAACAGAGTTATACAGAGGCAAACAGAGTTAAACAAAGTTAAATAGAGGCAAACACAGTGAAAAAGAGGAAAACAGATGTAAACAGAGGTAAACAGAGGCAAACAGAGTGAAACAGAGGCAAACAGACTTGAACTGACGCAAACAGAGCTAAACAGAGGCGAACAGAGGCAAAGAGAGTCAAACAGAGGCAAACAGATTTAAACAGTGGCAAACAGAGGGAAACAGATTTAAACAGAAGAAAACAGAGTTAAATCAAGTTTAACAGATGCAAACAGAGTTGATCAGACGCAAACAGAGTTAGACAGAGGCAAACAGAGGCAAACAGAGTTATACAGAGGCAAACAGAGTTAAACAAAGTTAAACAGAGGCAAACAGAGTTAAACAGAGGCAAACAGAGTTAAACAGAGGCAAACACAGTGAAACAGAGGCAAACAGAGGTAAACAGAGTTAAACAGAGGCAAACTGAGGCAAACAGGGTGAAACAGAGTCAAACAGAGTTAAACAGAGTTAAACAGAGGCAAAAAGAGTTAAACAGAGTTAAACAGAGGCAAACAGAGTTAAACAGAGTTAAACGGATGCAAACACAGTTAAACAGAGGCGAACAGATGCAAACCGAGGCAAAGAGAGGCAAACACTGGTAAACAGAGTCAGAAAGCATCAAACAGAGGCAAACCGAGTTAAACAGACGCAAACAGAGTTAAACAGAGGCAAACAGATTTAAACAGAGGCAGACTGAGTTAAACAGAGGTAAACACAGGCAAACACAGTGAAACAGAGGCAAACAGAATCAAACAGAGTTAAACAGAGGCAAACAGATTTAAACAGAGGCAGACTGAGTTAAACAGAGGTAAACACAGGCAAACACAGTGAAACAGAGGCAAACAGAATCAAACAGAGTTAAACAGAGGCAAACAGAATCAAACAGAGTTAAACAGAGGCAATCAGAGTTAAACAGAGGCAAGCAAAGGCAAATACACTTAAACAGAGGCGAACAGATGCAAAGAGAGGCAAACAGAGGCAGACACAGGCAAACAAAGTCAGAAAGTGTCAAACAGAGGCAAACAGAGTTAAACAGACGTAAAGAGAGTTAACCAATGGCAAACAGAGTTAAATGGAATAAAACAGAGGCAAACAGAGGCAAACAGAGTTAAACTGTGTTAAACAGAGGCAAACAGAGTTAAACAGAGGCAAACAGATGCAAACAGAGGTAAACAGAGTCCAACAGAGTTAAACAGAGGCCACCAGAGGCAAACAGAATTAAATAGAGTAAAACAGAGGCAAAAAAGAGGCAAACAGATTTAAAGAGTCTTAACCAGAGCCAAACAGAGTTAAACAGAGGCAGACAGAGGCAAACAGATGCAAACAGAGTTAAACAGAGGCAAACAGATTTAAACAGAGTTAAACAGAGGCCAGCAGAGTTAAACAGAGGCAAACAGAGGCAAATAGAGTTAACCGGAGGCAAACAGAGTTAAACAAAGCTTAACAGAGGCAAACAGAGTTGAACAGATGCAAACATAGTTAAACAGAGGCAAACAGAGGCAAACAGAGTCAAACAGAGGCAAACAGAGTTACACAGATTTAAACAGATGCAAACAGAGGCAAACAGAGTTAAACAGAGTTAAACAGAGGCAAACAGAGTTAAACAGAGGAAAACAGAGGCAAACAGAGTTATACAGAGGCCAACAGAGTTAAACAGAGGCAACCAGAGGCCAACAGATTTAAGAAGAGGCAAACAGAGTTAAAGAAATTTTAACAGAGGCAAACAGAGCTAAACAGATGCAAACAGAGGTAAACAGATTTAAGCAGAGCCAAACAGAGTGAAACAGAGGCAAACAGATTTAAACGGAGGCAGGCAGGTTTAAAGAGAGCCAAACAGATTTAAACAGTGTTACACTGAGGCAAACAGAGTGAAATAGAGGCTAACAGATTGAACCAGAGGCAAACAGAGTTAAACAGAGGCCAACAGATTTAAACACAGGCAAACAGAGGCAAACAGAGTTAACCAGAGGCAAACAGAGTTAAATAGAGTAAAACAGAGGCAAACAGAGGCAAACAGAGTTAAACAGTGTTAACCAGAGTCAAACAGAGTTAAACAGAGGCAAACAGAGGCAAACAGATTTAAACAGAGTTAAACAGAGGCCAACAGAGTTAAACAGAGGCAAACAGAGGCAAACAGAGTCAAACAGAGTTAAACAGAGGCAAACACAGTGAAACAGAGGCAAATGGAGGTAAACACAGTTAGCAGATTTAAACGACGGCCAACAGTGTGAAACAGAGGCAAACAGATTTGAACAGAGGCAAACATAGTTAAACAGAGGCAAACAGAGTTAAACAGAGGCAAACAGAGTTAAATAGTTGCAAACAGAGGCAAACAGATTTAAACAGAGGTAAACAGAGGTAAACAAATGTAAACAGAGGTGAACAGAGCTAAACAGATGCTAACAGAGGTAAAGAGAGACAAACAGATTTAAACAGAGGCAAACGGAGTTAATCAGAGGCAAAAAGAGTTAAACAGAGGCAAACAATGTGAAATAGAGGCCAATACATTTACCAGAGGCAAACAGAGTTAACCAGAGGCAAACTGATTTAAACAGAGGCAAACAGAGTGAAGCAGAGGTAAACAGAGTCAAATAGATTCAAACAGAGTCAGAAAGAGGCAAACAGATTTAAACAGAGGCAAACAGACTCAAACAGAGTCAAACAGATGCAAACGGAGTTAAACAGTTTTAAACAGAGGCAAACAGACTCAAACAGAGTCAAACAGAGGCAAACGGAGTTAAACAGTTTTAAACAGAGGCAAACCGAGTTAAACAGAGGCAAACAAATTGAAACTGAGGCAGACAGAGTTAAACAGAGTTAAACAGAGGTAAACAGAAGCAAACATTGTGAAACAGAGGCAAACAGGCAAACAGAGTTTAACAGAGGCAAACGGATTTAAACAGAGTTAAACAGATGCAAACAGAGTTAAATAGATGCAAACAGATTTAAACAGAGTCAGACAGAGTTATACAGAGCCAAACAGATTTAAACAGATGCAAACAGATGCAACCAGATGTAAACAGAGGCAAACAGAGTTAAACAGAGGCAAACAGTTGCAGAGTTAAATAGTGGCAAACAGAGGCAAACAGAGTTAAACAGAGGCAAATAGAGTTAACCAGAGGCAAAAAGAGTTAAACAGAGGCAAACAGTGTGAAATAGAGGCCACTACAGTTACCAGAGGCAAACAGAGTTAACCAGAGGCAGGCAGATATAAAGAGAGGCAAACAGAGTTAAACAGAGGCAAACAGAGTTAAACAGAGGCAAACAGATGCAAACAGAGTTAAATAGTTGCAAACAGAGGCAAACAGATTTAAACAGAGGTAAACAGAGGTAAACAAATGTAAACAGAGGTGAACAGAGCTAAACAGATGCTAACAGAGGTAAAGAGAGACAAACAGATTTAAACAGAGGCAAACGGAGTTAATCAGAGGCAAAAAGAGTTAAACAGAGGCAAACAGTGTGAAATAGAGGCCAATACAGTTACCAGAGGCAAACAGAGTTAACCAGAGGCAAACTGATTTAAACAGAGGCAAACAGAGTGAAACAGAGGTAAACAGAGTTAAATAGAGTCAAACAGAGGCAAACAGAGTCAAACAGAGGCAAACAGAGTTAAACAGAGCTAAACAGAGGCAAACAGATGCAAACAGAATTAAACAGAGGCAAACAGATACCATCGTAGTTTCCTTTATTAAGATTCAGGACCCAAATCTCAGAATCAACTACGTGACTCTCCATCTTGCTGAAGAATTCTATCATATTATGGTCACTCATCCCCCAAGGGCCTCACACAACTAGATTGCCAGTTATTCCTTTCTCATTACACAATACCCAGTCTAGGAAAGCCTGTTCTCTCGCTGGTTCCTCAACGTATTGATTCAGAAAAACCTTCCTGTGTACGCTCCAGGAATTGCTCCTCTACAGTATTGTTACTAATTTGGTTTGCCCAATCTATATGCAGATTAAACTCACCCATAATTACAGACGTTCCTTTATTACATGTGTCTATAATTTATTGTTTAATGCCATTCCCAGCATCACCTTCTCCTAGCCGTCCATCTATGGGGGTTTTAAGAGCTCTCCTTGTGATAATCCTCCCTCTATGGGGGTATTTAGTGCTTTCCTTGTGCTACCCCTTCCCTATGAGAGCATTTAGTGGTCTCCTCTTAGTGCACCTGCACCTTAAGGCTTTTTAGAACCATCCTGGTATTACCCCTCCCTCTCTGGGGGTATTTAGAGCTCTCCTGGTATTACTCCTCCCTCTGTGGGGTATTTAGAGCTCTCCTGGTATTACTCCTCCCTCTGTGGGGTATTTAGAGCTCTCCTGGTATTACTCCTCCCTCTCTGGGGGTATTTAGAGCTCTCCTGGTATTACTCCTCCCTCTGTGGGGTATTTAGAGCTCTCCTGGTATTACTCCTCCCTCTGTGGGGTATTTAGAGCTCTCCTGGTATTACTCCTCCCTCTGTGGGGTATTTAGAGCTCTTCTGGTATTACCCCTCACTGTATTGGGGGTATTTAGAAATCTCCTGGTTTTACTCCTCCTCCTGTGGGGTATTTAGAGCTCTTCTGGTATTACTCCTCCCTCTGTGGGGTATTTAGAACTCTCCTGGTATTACTCCTCCCTCTGTGGGGTATTTAGTGCTCTTCTGGTATTACCCCTCACTGTATTGGGGGTATTTAGAAATCTCCTGGTTTTATTCCTCCTTCTGTGGGGGTATTTAGAGCTCTCCTGGTATTACCCCTCGCTCTGTGGGGGTATTTAGAGCTCTCTTGTTCTTAACTGTCCCTCTCTGGGGGGTATTTAGAGCTATCCTGGTATTACCCCTCCCTCTCTGGGGTATTTAGAGCTCTGCTGGTATTACCCCTCCCTCTGTGGGGGTATTTAGAGCTCTCCTGGTATTAACTGTCCCTCTCTGGGGGGTATTTAGAACTCTGCTGCTATTACCCCTCCACCTTTGGTGGTATTTATATCTCCTCTGTGATTGCCCCTCCCTCTGTGGGAATATTTATAGCTCTCCTGGTTTTACCTCTCACTGTGTTGGGGGTATTTATAGCTCTCCTGGTATTACCCCTCCCTCTGTGGGGGTATTTAAGCTCCCCTGGTATTACCCCTCCATCGGTGTGGGGATTTTCATCTCTCCTGGTATTACCCCTCCATCTCTGGTGGTATTTATATCTCTCCTGTTACTGCCCCTCCCTCTGTGGGGGTATTTAGAGCTCTCCTGGTATTACCCCTCCCACTGTGGGGGTATTTAGAGCTCTCCTGGTATTACCCCTCCCTCTTTGAGATATTTTAGAGCTCTCCTGGTATTACCCCTCCCTCTGTGGGGGTATTTAGAGCTCTCCTGGTATTACCAAACCCTCAGTGGAGGTATTTAGATCTCTGCAGTTATTACCCCTCCTTCTGTGGGGGTATTTAGAGCTCTCCTGGTATTACCCATCCCTCTGTGGGGGTATTTAGATCTCTCCTGGTATTACAACTCCCTCTGTGGGGGTATTTAGGGCTCTCCTGGTATTACCCCTCCCTCTGTGGGAGTATTTAGATCTCTCCTGGTATTACCCCTCCCTCTGTGGGGGTATTTAGGGCTCTTCTGGTATTACCCTTCCCTCTGTGGGGGTATTTAGAGCTCTCCTGGCATTACCCCTCCCTCTGGTGGTATGTAGCACTCTCCTGTTCTTAACTGTCCCTCTCTGGGGGGTATTTAGAGCCCTCTTGGTATTAACCATCCCTCTCTGGGGGTACTTAGACCTCTCCTGGTATTACCCATAACTCTGTGGGGGTATATAGAGCTCTACTGATATTAACCATCCCTCTCTAGGGGGTATTTAGTGCTCTGCTGGTATTACCCCTGCCTTTGTGGGGGTATTTAGAGCTCTCCTGGTATTACCAATCCCTCTGTGGAGGTATTTAGATCTCTGCTGTTATTACCCCTCCATCTGTGGGGGTATTTCGAGCTCTCCTTCTATTACCCCTCCATCTTTGGGGGTATTTAGAGCTCTCCTGGTATTAACCATCCCCCTCTGGGGGATATTTAGAGCTCTGCTTCCATTACCCGTCCATCTGTGAGCATATTTATATCACTCCTGCTACTGCCTCTCCCTCTGTGGGGGTATTTATAGCTCCCTTGGTATTACCCCTCACTCTGTGGGAGTATCTGGAGGTCTCCTGGTATTACCACTCCCTCTGTGGGGGTATTTAGAGCTCTCCTTGTATTACCCCTCCCTCTGTGGGGTATTTAGAGCTCTCCTTGTATTACCCCTCCCTCTCTGGGGTATTTAGAGCACTCCTGGTATTACCCCTCCCTCTGTGGGGGTATTTAGAGCTTTCCTGGTATTAACTGTCCCTCTCTGGGGGGTATTTAGAGCTCTGTTGCTATTATCCCACCATCTTTGGTGGTATTTATATCTCCTCTGTGATTGCCCCTCCCTCTGTGGGAATATTTATAGCTCTCCTGGTTTTACCTCTCACTATATTGGGGGTATTTAGAGCTATCCTGGTATTACCCCTCCCTCTGTGGGGGTATTTAGAGCTCTCCTGCTATTACCCCTCACTGTATTGTGGGTATTTAGAGCTATCCTGGTATTATCCCTCTCTCTGTGTGGGTATTTAGGCCTCTCCTGGTATTAACTATCACTCTCTGGGGGTATTTAGAGCTCTGCTGCTATTACACCTCCAACTGTGTGCGTATTTATACCACTCCTGGTACTGCCCCTCCCTCTGTGGGGGTATTTATAGCTCTCCTGGTATTACCCCTCACTGTCTTGGGGGTACTTAGAGCTATCCTGGTATTAGTTCTCCCTCTGTGGGGGTACTTAGACCTCTCCTGGTATTACCCATAACACTGTGGGGGTATGTAGAGCTCTACTGATATTAACCATCCCTCTCTGGGGGGTATTTAGAGCTCGGCTGGTATTAACCCTCCCATTCTGGGGTATTTAGAGCTCTGTTGGTGTTACCCCTCCTTCTGTGGGGGTATTTAGTGCTCTCCTGGTATTAACCCTCCCATTCTGGTGTATTTAGAGCTCTGCTGGTATTACCCCACCCTTTGTGGGGGTATTTAGAGCTCTGCTGGTATTACCCCTCCCTTTGTGGGGGTATTTAGAGCTCTCTTGGTATTACCAATCCCTCTGTGGAGGTATTTAGATCTCTGCTGTTATTACCCCTCCTTCTGTGGGGATATTTAGAGCTCTTCTTGTATTAGCCCTCCCTCTGTGGGGGTAAGTTGAGCTCTCCTGGTATTAACTCTCCCTCTGGGGTGTATTTAGTGCTCTCCTGGCATCACCCCTAACACTGTGGGGGTATTTAGATCTCTGCTATTATTTCCACTCCTCCCATGGGGGGTATTTAGACCACTTCTGATATTACCCCTCCCTCTGTGTGGGTATTTAGAGCTCTGCTGGTATTACCCCTCCCTCTGCAGGGCTATTTAGGGCTCTCCTGGTATAAACTATCACTCTCTGGGGGGTATTTAGAGCTCTGCTGCTATTACCCCTCCATCTGTGTGCGTATTTATTCCACTCCTGGTACTGCCCCTCCATCTGTGGGGGTATTTATAGCTCCCCTGGTATTACCCCTCACTCTGTGGTGTTATTTGGAACTCTCCTGGTATTACCCCTTAAACTGTGGGGGTATTTAGATCTCTCCTGGAATTACCCCTCCCTCTGTGGGGTATATAGAGTTCTCCTGGTATTACCCCTCCATCTTTTGGGGTAATTAGAGCTCTCCTGGTATTGTCCCTCCATCTGTGGAGGTATTTAGAGCTCTCCTGGTATTACCCCTCCCTCTGTGGGGGTATTCATAGCTCTCCTGGTATTACCCCTCCCTCTGTGGGGGTAAGTTGAGCTCTCCTGGTATGAACTATTCATCTATGGGGGTATATTTATTTCCCCTGGCAATGCCACTCCCTCTGGGGGGTATTTAGTGCTCTCCTGGTATCACCCCTAACACTGTGGGGGTATTTAGATCTCTGCTATTATTTCCTCTCCTACCATGGGGGGTATTTAGACCACTTGTGGTATTACCCCTCCCTCTGTGGGGGTATTCATAGCTCTCCTGGTATTACCCCTCCCTCTGTGGGGGTAAGTTGAGCTCTCCTGGTATTAACTATTCATCTATGGGGGTATATTTATTTCCCCTGGCAATGCCACTCCCTCTGGGGGGTATTTAGTGCTCTCCTGGTATCACCCCTAACACTGTGGGGGTATTTAGATCTCTGCTATTATTTCCTCTCCTACCATGGGGGGTATTTAGACCACTTGTGGTATTACCCCTCCCTCTGTGGGGGTATTCATAGCTCTCCTGGTATTACCCCTCCCTCTGTGGGGGTAAGTTGAGCTCTCCTGGTATTAACTATTCATCTATGGGGGTATATTTATTTCCCCTGGCAATGCCACTCCCTCTGGGGGGTATTTAGTGCTCTCCTGGTATCACCCCTAACACTGTGGGGGTATTTAGATCTCTGCTATTATTTCCTCTCCTACCATGGGGGGTATTTAGACCACTTGTGGTATTACCCCTCCCTCTGTGGGGGTATTTACAGATCTCCTGGTATTACCCCTCACTCTGTGGGGGTACTTAGAGCTCCCTGGTATTACCCCTCACTCTGTTGGGGTATTTATAGCTCTCCTGGTATTACCCCTCACTGTATTGGGGGTATATAGAGCTCTCCTGGTATTACCCCTCCCTCTGTGGGGGTATTTAGAGCTCTGCTGGTATTACCCCTCACTCTGTGGGGGTATTTACGACACTCCTGGAACTACCACTCCCTCTGCGGGACTATTTATAGCTCTCCTGGTATTACCCCTTACTCTCTGGGGATATTTAGTGCTCTCCTTTTATTTCCCCTCAACCTGTGTGGGTATTTAGAGCTCTGCTGGTATTAACCCTCCCACTGTGGGGGTATTTAGAACTCTCCTGGTATTACCAATCCCTCTGTGGAGGTATTTAGATCTCTGCTGTGATTACCCCTCCTTCTGTGGGGGTATTTAGAGCTCTCCTTCTATTACCCCTCCATCTGTGGGGTATTTAGAACTCTCCTGGTGTTAACCATCCATCTCAGGGGGTTATTTTTGGCTCTCCTGGTGGGGTATTTAGAGCTCTCCTGGTATTAACTGTCCCTCTCTGGGGGGTATTTAGAGCTCTGCTGCTATTACCCCTCCATCTTTGGTGGTATTTATATCTCTCCTGTGATTGCCCATCCCTCTGTGGGAATATTTATAGCTCTCCTGGTTTTACCTCTCACTGTATTGGGGGTATTTAGAGCTCTCCTGGTATTACCCCTCCCTCTGTGGGGGTATTTTGAACTCTCCTGGTATTACCCCTCCCTCTGTGGTGTATTTAGAGCTATCCTGGTATTACCCCTCCCTCTGTGGGGTATTCAGAGTTCTCCTGGTATCACCCCTAACGCTGTGGGGGTATTTAGATCTCTGTCATTATTTCCCCTCCCTCTGTTGGGGTAATTAATGCTCTGCTGGCGTTACCCCTCATTCTGTGGGGGTATTTAGAACTCTGCTGGTATAATCCCTCCCTCTGTGGGTGTTTTTAGAGCTCTGCTGGTATTAACCCTCCTTCTGTGGGGGTAGTTAGAGATCCACTGGTTTTACCCCTTCCTCTGTGGGGTTATTTAGAGCTCTGCTGGTATTACCCCTCCCATTGTGGGGGCATTTAGAGCTCTGCTGGTATTACCTCTCCCTCTGTGGGGGTATTTAGAGCTCTCATGTTATTACCCCTCCCTCTGTGGGGGCATTTAAGCTCCCCTGGTATTACCCCTCCATCAGTGTGGGGATTTTCATCTCTCCTGGCATTACCCCTCCATCTCTGGTGGTATTTATTTCTCTCCTGTTACTGCCCCTCCCTCTTTGGGAATATTTATATCTCTCCTGGTATTACCCCTCCCACTGTGGGGGTATTTAGATCTCTCCTGGTATTACCAATCCCTCTGTGGAGGTATTTAGATCTCTGCTGTTATTACCCCTCCTTCTGTGGGGGTATTTAGATCTCCACTGGTATTACCCCTCCCTCTGTGGGGGTAAGTTGAGCTCTCCTGGTATTAACTCTCCCGCTGGGGGGTATTTAGTGCTCTCCTGGTATCACCCCTCACACTGTGGGGGTATTTGGATCTCTGCTATTATTTCCCCTCCTCCCATGGGGGGTATTTAGACCACTTCTGGTATTACCCCTCCCTCTGTGTGGGTATTTAGAGCTCTCCTGGTATTACCCCTCCCTCTGTGGGGATACTTAGAGTTCTCCTGGTATTACCCTTCCCTCTGTTGGGGTATTTAGAGCTCTCCTGGTATTACCCCTCCCTCTGTGGTTGTATTTAGAGCACTGCTGGTATTACCCCTCCCTCTGTGGGGGTATTTAGGGCTCTCTTGGCATTAACCATCCCTCTCTGGGGGTTATTTAGAGTTCTGCTGCTATTACCCCTCCATCTGTGTACGTATTTATACCACTCCCGGTACTGCCCCTCCCTCTGTGGGGGTATTTATAGCTCTCCTGGTATTACCCCTCACTCTGTGGGGTATGTAGAGTTCTCCTGGTATTACCCCTCCATCTTTTGCGGTAATTAGAACTCTCCTGGTGTTGTCCCTCCATCTGTGGGGGTATTTAGAGCTCTCCTGGTATTACCGCTCCCTCTGTGGGGGTATTTAGAGCTCCCTGGTATTACCCCTCCCTCTGTGGGGGTATTTATAACTCTCCTGGTATTACCCCTCACTCTGTGGGGGTATTTAGAGCTCTCCTAGTATTAACTGTCCCTCTCTGGGGGTATTTAAAGATCTCCTGGTATTACCCCTCCCTCTGTGGGGGTATTTAGACCTCTCCTGGTATTAACCATAACTCTGTGGGGGTATGTAGAGCTCTACTGATATTAACCATCCCTCTCTGGGGGGTATTTAGTGCTCTGCTGGTATTACCCCTCCTTCTGTGGGGGTATTTAGAGCTCTCCTGGTATTAACCCTCCCATTCTGGGGTATTTAGAGCTCTGCTGGTATTACCCCTCCCTTTCTGGGGGTATTTAGAGCTCTCCTGGTATTACCAATCCCTCTGTGGAGGTATTTAGATCTCTGCTGTTATTACCCCTCCATCTGTGGGGGTATTTCGAGCTCTCCTTCTATTACCCCTCCATCTGTGGGGGTATTTAGAACTCTCCTGGTATTAACCATCCCTCTCTGGGGGGTATTTAGAGCTCTGCTTCCATTACCCGTCCATCTGTGGGCATATTTATACCACTCCTGGTACTGCCCCTCCCTCTGTGGGGGTATTTATAGCCCCCTGGTTTTACCCCTCACTCTGTGGGAGTATCTGGAGCTCTCCTGGTATTACCCCTTACTCTGTGGGGTATTTAGTGCTCTCCTTGTATTACCCCTCCCTCTGTGGGGTTATTTAGAGCTCTGCTGGTATTACCCCTCCCATTGTGGGGGTATTTTGAGCTCTGCTGGTATTACCCCTCCCTCTGTGGGGGTATTTAGAGCTCTCCTTGTATTACCCCTCCCTCTCTGGGGTATTTAGAGCAAACCTGGTATTACCCCTCCCTCTGTGGGGGTATTTAGAGCTTTCCTGGTATTAACTGTCCCTCTCTGGGGGGTATTTAGAGCTCTGCTGCTATTACCCCTCCAACTTTGGTGGTATTTATATCTCTCCTGTGATTGCCCCTCCCTCTGTGGGAATATTTATAGCTCTCCTGGTTTTACCTCTCACTGTATTGGGGGTATTTATAGCTCTCCTGGTATTACCCCTCCCTCTGTGGGGGTATTTTGAACTCTCCTGGTATTACCCCTCCCTCTGTGGGGGTATTTAGACCTCTCCTGGTATTACCCATCCCTCTGTGGGTGTATTTTGAACTCTCCTGGTATTACCCCTCCCTCTGTGGGGGTATTTTGAACTCTCCTGGTATTATCCCTCCCTCTGTGGGGGTATTTTGAACTCTCCTGGTATTACCCCTCCCTCTGTGGGGGTATTTTGAACACTCCTGGTATTACCCCTCCCTCTGTGGGGGTATTTTGAACTCTCCTGGTATTACCCCTCCCTCCGTGGGGGTATTTTGAACTCCCCTGGTATTACCCCTCCCTCTGTGGTGTATTTAGAGCTCTCATGGTATTACCCCTCACTCTGTGGGGTATTTAGAGCTATCCTGGTATTACCACTCCTTCTGTGGGGTATTTAGAGTTCTCCTGGTATCACCCCTAACACTGAGGGGGTACTTAGATCTCTGCTATTATTTCCCCTCCCTCTGTCGGGGTAATTAGAGCTCTCCTGGTATTACCCCTCACTCTGTGGGAGTATTTAGAGCTCTGCTGGTATTACCCCTCCCTCTGTGGTGTATTTAGAGCTCTGCTGGTATTACCAAACCCTCTGTGGAGGTATTTAGATCTCTGCAGTTATTACCCCTCCTTCTGTGAGGGTAGTTAGAGATCCACTGGTTTTACCCCTCCCTCTGTGGGGGTACTTCGAGCTCTCCTTGTATTACCCCTCCCTCTGTGGGGTTATTTAGAGCTCTCATGTTATTACCCCTCCCTCTGTGGGGTTATTTAGAGCTCTGCTGGTATTACCACTCCATCAGTGTGGGGATTTTCATCTCTCCTGGTATTACCCTTCCATCTCTGGTGGTATTTATATCTCTCCTGTTACTGCCCCTCCCTCTGTGGGAATATTTATAGCTCTCCTGCTATTACCCCTCCCTCTGTGGGGGTATTTAGATCTCTCCTGGTATTACCAAACCCTCTGTGGAGGTATTTAGATCTCTGCTGGTTATTACCCCTCCTTCTGTGGGGGTAGTTAGAGTTCCACTGGTTTTACCCCTCCCTCTGTGGGGGTACTTCAATCTCTCCTTGTATTACCCCTCCCTCTGTGGGGGTATTTAAGCTCCCCTGGTATTACCCCTCCATCAGTGTGGGGATTTTCATCTCTCTTGGCATTACCCCTCCATCTCTGGTGGTATTTATTTCTCTCCTGTTACTGCCTCTCCCTCTGTGGGAATATTTATATCTCTCCTGCTATCACCCCTAACACTGTGGGGGTATTTATATCTCTGCTATTATTTCCCGTCCTCCCATGGGGGGTATTTAGACCACTTCTGGTATTATCCCTCTCGCTGAGCGGGTATTTAGAGCTCTGCTGGTATTACCCCTCCCTCTGTGGGGGTATTTAGGGCTCTCCTGGTATTAACTATCCCTCTCTGGGGGGTACTTAGAGCTCTGCTGCTATTACTCGTCATCTGTGTGCATATTTATACCACTCCTGGTACTGCCCCTCCATCTGTGGGGGTATTTATAGCTCCCCTGGTATTACGCCTCACTCTGTGGTGGTATTTAGAGCTCTCCTGGTATTACCCCTTACTCTCTGGGGGCATTTAGTGCTCTCCTTGTATTTCTCCTCACCCTGTGGGGGTATTTAGAGCTCTGCTCGTATTACCTATCCGTCTGTGGGGGTATTTAGAAGTCTCCTGGTATTTCCACTCCCTCTGTGGGGGTATTTAGAGCTCTCCTGGTATTACCCCTCCCTCTGTGGGGGTATTTAGAGCTCTCCTGGTATTACCCCTCCCTCTGTGGGGGTATTTAGAGCTCTCCTGGTATTAACACTTACTCTGTGGGGGTATTTAGAGCTCTACTGATATTAACCATCCATCTCTGGGGGGTATTTAGTGCTCTGCTGGTATTACCCCTCCCTCTGTGGGGGTATTTAGTGCTCTGCTGCTATTACCCCTCCATCTGTGTGCGTATTTATACCATGCCTGGTAATGCCCCTCCCTCTGTGGGGGTATTTATAGCTCCCCTGATATTACGCCTCACTCTGTGGTGTATTTAGAGCTCTCCTGGTATTACCCCTCCATCTGTGGGGGTATTTAGGGCTCTCCTGGTATTACCCCTTACTCTGTGGGGGTATTTACAACACTCCTGGAACTACCACTTCCTCTTTGGTGCTATTTATGGCTCTCCTGGTATTACCCCTTACCCTCTGGGGGCATTTATTGCTCTCCTTGTATTACCCCTCCCTCTGTGGTGGTATTTAGAGCTCTCCTGGTATTACCCCTCCCTCTGTGGGGGTATTTAGAGCTCACCTGGTATTACCCCTCCCTCTGTGGGGGTATTTAGAGCTCTCCTGGTATTACCCCTCCCTCTCTGGAGGGTATTCAGAGCTCTGCTGGTATTGCCCCTCGCTCTGTGGGGGTATTTACAACACTCCTGGAACTACCACTCCCTCTGTGGGGCTATTTATAGCTCTCCTGGTATTACCCCTTACTCTCTGTGGGCATTTAGTGCTCTCCTTGTATTTCTCCTCACCCTGTGGGGGTATTTAGTGCTCTGCTCGTATTACCCATCGGTCTGTGGGGGTATTTAGGAGTCTCCTGGTATTTCCACTCCCTCTGTGGGGGTATTTAGAGCTCTCCTGGTATTACCCCTCCCTCTGTGGGGGTATTTAGAGCTCTCCTGGTATTAACACTCACTCTGTGGGTGTATTTAGAGCTCTACTGATATTAACCATCCATCTCTGGGGGGTATTTAGTGCTCTGCTGGTATTAGCCCTCCTCTGTGGGGGTATTTAGTGCTCTGCTGCTATTACCCCTCCATCTGTGTGCGTATTTATACCACGCCTGGTAATGCCCCTCCCTCTGTGGGGTTATTTATAGCTCCCCTGGTATTACGCCTCACGCTGTGGTGTATTTAGAGCTCTCCTGGTATTACCCCTCCATCTGTGGGGGTATTTAGGGCTCTCCTGGTATTACCCCTTACTCTCTGGGGGCATTTATTGCTCTCCTTGTATTACCCCTCCCTCTGTGGTGGTATTTAGAGCTCGCCTGGTATTACCCCTCACTCTGTGGGGGTATTTACAACACTCCTGGAACTACCACTTCCTCTGTGGTGCTATTTATGGCTCTCCTGGTATTACCCCTTACTCTCTGGGGGCAATTATTGCTCTCCTGGTATTACCCCTCCCTCTGTTAGGGTATTCATAGCTCTCCTGGTAATCCCCCTCACTCTGTGGGGGTATTTAGAGCTCCCTGGTATTACCCCTCCCTCTGTTAGGGTATTCATAGCTCTGCTAGTATTACCCCTCACTGTCTTGGGGGTACTTAGAGCTATCCTGGTATTACTTCTCCATCTGTGGTGTAATTAGAGCTCTCCTGGTATTACCCCTCACTGTATTGGGGGTATTTAGCGCTCACCTGGTATTACCCCTCCCTCTGTGGGGGTATTTAGAGCTCTCTTGGTATTAAACGTGCCTCACTGGGGAGTATTTAGAGCTCTGCTGGTATTACCCCTCACTCTGTGTGGGTATTTACGACACTCCTGGTACTACCACTCCCTCTGTGGGGCTATTTATAGCTCTCCTGGTATTACCCCTTACTCTCTGGGGGCATTTAGTGCTCTCCTTGTATTTCTCCTCACCCTGTGGGGTTATTTAGAGCTCTGCTGGTATTACCCAACCATCTGTGGGGGTATTTCGAGATCCCATGGTATTACTCCTCCCTCTGTGGGGGTATTTAGAGCTCTCCTTGTATTACCCCTCCATCTGTGTGGGTATTTAGAGCTCTCCTGGCATTACCCCTCCCTCTGTGGGGGTATTTTGAACTCTCCTGGTATTACCCCTCCCTCTGTGGGGGTATTTAGAGCTCTCCTGGTATTACCACTCCCTCTGTGGGGTATTTAGAGTTCTCCTGGTATCACCCCTAACGCTGTGGGGGTATTTAGATCTCTGCTATTGTTTCCCCTCCCTCTGTCGGGGTAATTAGAGTTCTAATGGTATTACCCCTCACTCTGTGGGGGTATTTATAGCTCTGCTGGTATAACGCCTCCCTCTTTGAGGTATTTAGAGCTCTCCTGGTATTACAAACCCTCTGTGGAGGTATTTAGATCTCTGCTGTTATTACCCCTCCCTCTGTGGGGGTATTTAGAGCTCTGCTGGTTTTACCCCTCCCATTGTGGGGGTATTTAGAGCTCTGCTGGTATTACCCCTACCTCTGTGAGGGTATTTAGAGCTCTCATGTTATTACACCTCACTCTGTGGGGGTATTTAAGCTCCCCTGGTATTACCCCTCAATCAGTGTGGGGATTTTCATCTCTCCTGGTATTACCCCTCCATCTCTGGTCGTATTTATTTCTCTCCTGTTACTGCCCCTCACACTATGGGAATATTTATATCTCTCCTGGTATTACCCCTCCCACTGTGGGGGTATATAGATTTCTCCTGGTATTACCCCTCCATCTTTTGGGGTAATATGAGCTCTCCTGCTATTGTCCCTCCATCTGTGGGGGTATTCAGAGCTCTCCTGGTATTACCCCTCACTGTACTGGGGGTATTTCGAGATCCCATGTTATTACCCCTCCCTCTGTGGGGGTATTTAGAGCTCTCCTGGTATTACCCCTCCCATTGTAAGGGTATTTAGAGCTCTCCTGGTATCACCCCTAACACTGGGGGTATTTAGAGCTCTGCTGGTATTATCCCTCCATCTGTGGGGGTATTTGCAACAGTCCTGGAACTACCACTTCCTCTGTGGGGCTATTTATGGCTCTCCTGGTATTACCCCTTACTCTCTGGGGGCATTTATTGCTCTCCTGGTATTACCCCTCCCTCTGTGGGGTATTTAAAGCTCTCCTGGTATTACCCCTCACTCTGCGGGGGCATTTAGAGCTATCCTGGTATTACCCCTCCCTCTGTGGGGATATTTAGAGCTCTCCTGGTATTACCCCTCACTGTATTGGGGGTATTTAGAGCTCTCCTGGTATTACCCCTCACTCTGCGGGGGCATTTAGAGCTATCCTGGTATTACCCCTCCCTCTGTGGGGGTACTTAGACCTCTCCTGGTATTACCCATAACTCTGTGGGGGTATGTAGAGCTCTACTGATATTAACCATCCCTCTCTGGGGGGTATTTAGTGCTCTGCTGGTATTACCCCTCCTTCTGTGGGGGTATTTAGTGCTCTCCTGGTATTAACCCTCCCATTCTGGTGTATTTAGAGCTCTGCTGGTATTACCCCTCCCTTTGTGGGGGTATTTAGAGCTCTCTTGGTATTACCAATCCCTCTGTGGAGGTATTTAGATCTCTGCTGTTATTACCCCTCCTTCTGTGGGGGTATTTAGAGCTCTTCTTGTATTACCCCTCCCTCTGTGGGGGTACGTTGAGCTCTCCTCGTATTAACTCTCCCGCTGGGGGGTATTTAGTGCTCTCCTGGCATCACCCCTAACACTGTGGGGGTATTTAGATCTCTGCTATTATTTCCACTCCTCCCATGGGGGGTATTTAGACCACTTCTGATATTACCCCTCCCTCTGTGGGGGTATTTAGAGCTCTGCTGGTATTACTCCTCCCTCTGTGGGGATATTTAGGGCTCTCCTGGTATTAACTATCACTCTCTGGGGGGTATTTAGAGCTCTGTTGCTATTACCCCTCCATCTGTGTGCATATTTATACCACTCCTGGTACTGCCCCTCCATCTGTGGGGGTATTTATAGCTCCCCTGGTATTACCCCTCACTCTGTGGTGTTATTTAGATCTCTCCTGGTATTACCCCTCCCTCTGTGGGGTATATAGAGTTGTCCTGGTATTACCCCTCCATCTTTCGGGGTAATTAGAGCTCTCCTGGTATTACCCCTCCATCTTTCGGGGTAATTAGAGCTCTCCTGGAATTACCCCTCCCTCTGTGGGGTATATAGAGTTCTCCTGGTATTACCCCTCCTTCTTTCGGGGTAATTAGATCTCTCCTGGTGTTGTCCCTCCATCTGTGGGGGTATTTAGAGCTCTCCTGGTATTACCCCTCACTCTGTGGGGGTATTTTTGGCTCTTCTTGTATTACCCCTCCCTCTGTGGGGGTAAGTTGAGCTCTCCTGGTATTAACTCTCCCTCTGGGGGGTATTTAGTGCCCTCCTGGTATCACCCCTATCACTGTGGGTTATTTATATCTCTGCTATTATTTCCCCTCCTACCATGAGGGGTATTTAGACCACTTGTGGTATTACCCCTCACTCTGTGGGGGTATTCATAGCTCTCTTGGTATTACCCCTCACTCTGTGGGGGCATTTAGAGCTCGCCTGGTATTACCCCTCACTCTGCTGGGGTATTTATAGCTCTCCTGGTATTACCCCTCACTGTCTTGGGGGTATTTAGAGCTATCCTGGCATTATTCCTCCATCTGTGGGGTATTTAGAGCTCTCCTGGTATTACCCCTCACTGTATTGGGGGTATTTAGAGCTCTCCTGGTATTACCCCTCCCTCTGTGGGGGTATTTAGAGCTCTCCTGGTATTAACCGTCCCTCACTGGGAAGTATTTAGAGCTCTGCTGGTATTACCCCTCGCTCTGTGGGGTATATAGAGTTCTCCTGGTATTACCCCTCCATCTTTTGGGGTAATCAGAGCTCTCCTGCTATTGTCCCTCCATCTGTGGGGGTATTTAGAGCTCTCATGTTATTACCCCTCCCTCTGTGGAGGTATTTAAGCTCCCCTGGTATTACCCCTCCATCAGTGTGGGGATTTTCATCTCTCCTGGCATTACCCCTCCATCTGGTGGTATTTATTTCTCTCCTGTTACTGCCCCTCCCTCTGTGGGAATATTTATATCTCTCCTGGTATTACCCCTCCCACTGTGGGGGTATTTAGATCTCTCCTGGTATTACCCCTCCCTCTGTGGAGGTATTTGGATCTCTGCTGTTATTACCCCTCCTTCTGTGGGGGTATTTAGATCTCCACTGGTATTACCCCTCCCTCTGTGGGGGTAAGTTGAGCTCTCCTGGTATTAACTCTCCCGCTGGGGGGTATTTAGTGCTCCCCTGGTATCACCCCTAACACTGTGGGGGTATTTGGATCTCTGCTATTATTTCCCCTCCTCCCATGGGGGGTATTTAGACCACTTCTGGTATTACTCCTCCCTCTGTGGGGTATTTAGAGCTCTCCTGGTATTACCCCTCACTCTGTGGGGATATTTAGATCTCTCCTGGTATTACCCCTCACTCTGTGCGGGTATTTAGATCTCTCCTGGTATTACCCCTCACTCTGTGGCGGTACTTAGAGCTCCCTGGTATTACCCCTCCCTCTGTGGGGATATTTAGAGCTCTCCTAGTATTAACTGTCCCTCTCTGGAGGGTATTTAGAGCTCTCCTAGTATTACCACTCGCTCTGTGGGGTAATTAGAGCTCTCCTGGTATTACCCCTCTCGCTGTGCGGGTATTTAGATCTCTCCTGGTATTACCCCTCCCTCTGTGGAGGTATTTAGATCTCTGCTATTATTACCCCTCCTTCTGTGGGGGTATTTAGATCTCCACTGGTATTACCCCTCCCTCTGTGGGGGTAAGTTGAGCTCTCCTGGTATTAACTCTCCCGCTGGGGGGTATTTAGTGCTCTCCTGGTATCACCCCTAACACTGTGGGGGTATTTGGATCTCTGCTATTATTTCCCCTCCTCCCATGGGGGGTATTTAGACCACTTCTGGTATTACTCCTCCCTCTGTGTGGGTATTTTGAGCTCTGCTGGTATTACCCCTCACTCTGTGGGGATATTTAGATCTCTCCTGGTATTACCCCTCACTCTGTGCGGGTATTTAGATCTCTCCTGGTATTACCCTTCACTCTGTGGTGGTACTTAGAGCTCCCTGGTATTGCCCCTCCCTCTGTGGGGGTATTTAGAGCTCTCCTAGT
This sequence comes from Carcharodon carcharias, assembly GCF_017639515.1. Taxonomy (NCBI): domain Eukaryota; kingdom Metazoa; phylum Chordata; class Chondrichthyes; order Lamniformes; family Lamnidae; genus Carcharodon; species Carcharodon carcharias. The sequence continues at coordinate 145,354 of NW_024470783.1, read as the reverse complement.
ATTAACTGTCCCTCTCTGGAGGATATTTAGAGCTCTCCTAGTATTACCACTCGCTCTGTGGGGTAATTAGAGCTCTCCTGGTATTACCCCTCCCGCTGTGGGGGTATTTAGAGCCCTCCTGGTATTACCCCTCCCTCTGTGGGGGTATTTAGAGCTCTCCTGGTATTAACTGTCCCTCTCAGGGGGGTATTTAGAGCTTTGCTGTTATTACTCCTCCATCTCTGGTGGTATTTATAACTCTCCTGGTACCGCCCCTCCCTCTGTGGGGGTATTTAAAGCTCTCCTGGTATTTCCCCTCCGTCTGTGGGGGTATTTAGAGCTCTCCTGGTATTAACTGTCCCTCTTTGCGGGGTATTTAGAGCTCTCCTAGTATTACCACTCGCTCTGTGGGGTAATTAGAGCTCTCCTGGTATTACCCCTCCCGCTGTGGGGGTATTTAGAGCCCTCCTGGTATTAACTGCCCCTCTCAGGGGGGTATTTAGAGCTTTGCTGTTATTACTCCTCCATCTCTGGTGGTATTTATAACTCTCCTGGTACTGCCCCTCCCTCTGTGGGGGTATTTAAAGCTCTCCTGGTATTTCCCCTCCGTCTGTGGGGGTATTTAGAGCTCTCCTGGTATTAACTGTCCCTCTTTGCGGGGTATTTAGAGCTCTGCTGGTGCTGTCCCCTCCCTCTGTAGGGCTATTTATAGCTCTCCCGGTATTACCCCTCACTCTGTGGGGGTATTTAGAGCTTTCCTGGTATTACCCCTCCATCTGTGGGGGTATTTATAGCTCTCCTGATATTACCCCTTCCTCTGTGGGGGTATTTAGATCTCTGCTGGTATTACCCCTCCCTCTGTGGGTGTACTTAGAGCTCTCCTGGTATTACCCCCCTTTCTGTTAGGGTATTCATAGCTCCTCTGGTATTACCCCTCCACATGTGGGGTTATTTAGAGCTCTCTTGGTATTAACCTTCACTCTGTGGTGGTATTTAGAGCTCTTCTGGTATTACCCCTCCCCATGTGGTGGTACTTATAGCTCTCTTGTTATTACCCCTCCTTCTGTGGGGGTATTTAGAGCTCTTCTGGTATTACCCCTCCCTCTGTGGGTTTATATAGAGCTCTCCTGGTATTACTGCTCCCTCTGTGGGGGTATTTAGAGCTCTCCTGGTATTACCCCTCCCTCTGTGGGGGTATTTAGGGCTCTCCTGGTATTACCTCTACCTCTGTGGGGGTATTTAGAGCTCTCCTGGTATTAACCCCCTTTCTGTTAGGGTATTCATGGCTCCTCTGGTATTACCCCTGCCCATGTGGGGTATTTAGAACTCGCTTGGCATTAACCCTCCCTCTGTGGGGGTATTTAGGGCTCTCCTGGTATTACTCTACCTCTGTGGGGGTATCTAGAGCTCTCCTGGTATTACCCCTCCCTCTCTGGGGGTATTTAGAGCTCTTCTGGTATTACCCCTCCCTCTCTGGGGGTATTTAGTGCTCACCTGGTATTACTCCTCCCTCTTTGGGTGTAATTAGAGCTCTCCTTGTATTAACCGTCCCTCCCTGTGGGGTATTTAGAGCTCTGCTTGTATTGCCCCTCCCTCTCTGGGGGTATTTAGAGCTCTGCTTGTATTACCCCTCCCTCTCTGGGGGTATTTAGAGCTCTGCTTGTATTACCCCTCCCTCTCTGGGGGTATTTAGAGCTCTCCTGGTATTACCCCCCCCCCCCCTCTATGGGGTATGTGTATGTAAGAGGGAAGCCTGGTATTACTTGCAGCTCTTTCCACAACCACCAGGATGCTTCCCAATCCTCAACAGCCAAGGATGGTGTCTTGATGCGTACGTCTCCACTGGTAATGGAGGAATCTGGCTGCTCAGTTGTACACAGCAAGATCCCACCAAATTACCCCTAAAGACCCTGAGAATCTGTTTCTTTCTGATGTGATTAAAGGTTAAATAAGGGCCAGGGCACCGAGGGAATGGGGGTGTGGGTGCGGAGGGGGGCGGTGGGGATTGGGGGGGTTGGTGGGGGGGGTGGCGATCTCCACCTTGAGGTAATGCCAGAGGGTCTTTCTCATTGGCCCAGAGAGACTGGTGGGGGCTCAATGCACCATCTCACCTGAGAGGTGGCACCTCCAACCCTGCAGCACTCCCTCAGCGCTGGGCTGGAGGGCCATCATTTCACCACGTAGGCCCTGGAGGGGGTGAGATTGTGCCCAGTGGAGTCAGAGCTGAGGCCCAAAGTTCACTGAGGCCTCGCAAGGTAACACCCCTCCCACCTGGAGTGGCAAACATCTGGGATTGAAGCCTAACTGGTGAAGGGAATCCGGACACGTTTCCCCATATCTCACAGGCCAAGTTCCTTTTCCTGACTCTTTCATGGGACGTGAGTATTGCTAACTGGGCCCAGCATTTATTACCCATCCCTAATTGCCCCCTTGAAAAGGTGGTGGGTGAGACGCATTCTTGAGCCTCTGCAGTCCATGTGGTGTAGGTACACCCACGGCGCTGTTAGGGAGGGAGTTCCAGGATTTTGTCCCCCGTGTGGTGTAGGTACACCCACGGCGCTGTTAGGGAGGGAGTTCCAGGATTTTGTCCGTGTGGTGTAGGTACACCCACGGCGCTGTTAGGGAGGGAGTTCCAGGATTTTGTCCGTGTGGTGTAGGTACACCCATGGCGCTGTTAGGGAGGGAGTTCCAGGATTTTGTCCCCGTGTGGTGTAGGTACACCCACGGCGCTGTTAGGGAGGGAGTTCCAGGATTTTGTCCCCGTGTGGTGTAGGTACACCCACGGCGCTGTTAGGGAGGGAGTTCCAGGATTTTGTCCGTGTGGTGTAGGTACACCCACGGTGCTGTTAGGGAGGGAGTTCCAGGATTTTGTCCCCGTGTGGTGTAGGTACACCCACGGCGCTGTTAGGGAGGGAGTTCCAGGATTTTGTCCGTGTGGTGTAGGTACACCCACGGCGCTGTTAGGGAGGGAGTTCCAGGATTTTGTCCGTGTGGTGTAGGTACACCCACGGCGCTGTTAGGGAGGGAGTTCCAGGATTTTGTCCGTGTGGTGTAGGTACACCCACAGCGCTGTTAGGGAGGGAGTTCCAGGATTTTGTCCCCGTGTGGTGTAGGTACACCCACGGCGCTGTTAGGGAGGGTGTTCCAGGATTTTGTCCGTGTGGTGTAGGTACACCCACAGTGCTGTTAGGGAGGGAGTTCCAGGATTGTGTCCGTGTGGTGTAGGTACACCCACGGCGCTGTTAGGGAGGGAGTTCCAGGATTTGGACCCAGCGACAGTGAAGGAACGGCCGATATATTTCCAAGTCGGGATGGTGAGGGGCTCGGAGGGGAACTTCCAGGTGGTGGGTGTTCCCCATGTGTCTGCTGCCCTTGTCCTTCTAGACGGTAGAGGTGGTGGGTTTGGACGGCGCTGTCGAAGGAGCCTTGGCGAATGTTACTTGCCACGTATCTACCCAAGCCTTAACGCTGTCCAGGTGTGACTGCACATCAGCACAGACTTACTACAAGACTCTTTCACAGGATGTGGGTGTCGCTGGCTAGGCCAGCTTTAATTGCCCAGCCCTAATTGCCCCCTTGCTCTAAATGCTCCCAGAGGGCTTTTGGGAGCCAACCACCTGGCTGTGGGTCTGGAGTCACATGGAGGCCAGACCGGGATCAGGGCAGATTTCCTTTCCTAAAGGGGATGAGTCAAGCAGAGGGGGTTTCACACCAATGAGCAATGGTTTCATTCTCATCATCGGGCATCTGAGTGCAGAGTTTTATCCAGAGTGGAACTCGAACCCAGGTCCCCTCAGCATTACCCCGGGGCTGTTTGGGTCACTAGATTCGGCGATGATATGGACTTCAATACCAGCTCCAGACTGCTTCACGTCCTGAGGAGTGGTAGACAGGGCTGACCATCTCCACTGCTCAGCGTGTGACCCCCCCCCCTCCGGTCACATTGAATGATGTGCGAGCATCACCCGGAGTTGGGACTGCCGAGAGAGAGAGAGAGAGAGAGAGAGATTTCAAATCCCAGATCCACTTGGACCATCTGCAGGCTCGGCTGGACCATCAGAGAGCGATGGTCATCCCTTGCCCAGCCAGACAGAGCTAACCACACCGCAGAGGCCCGACAAACTGGGGAGCTGGTCACACCTTCTCTCAGCTGAGCACAGCCCCTAGTCCCTGGCTGGACAGTGTTAAACACAGGCAGTCCACAGCAGCAGGGAGAGGAGTAGATCTTCCCATGAACTAGACCTATTTTCTCCCAGTCCCCCTCTCTCTCTCTCTCTCTCTCGTCTACCTCTGCAACTCCAATGCATCCCTCACAACGTGGAGTCAGGCCAGGGGATCGGTGTGCCCGGTGTGTTTTTCTCCCAATCCTTCCCTCCAACAACTATAACCATCTTCCTTTGTGGGAGGTATGACCTGGAGCAGCAGACAGCTTTCTCTCTGGTCCCCCTCGGCAGTCACTCTCACGTCACCTCTGGAGTTCAGCTCTCTCTCTCTTCCACCTTTGCAGGAAGGCTCTAGTGTTGTCTGGGAGCTGAGTGGCTGAACTGAGTAACAGTGAGCAGGTTAGCACTGAGAAAGTGCGTCTGATGCCACCATCAATAACCCCTTCCATCACGTTACTGATGACAGAGAGTAAACTGATGGGAGGGTGGGGGAGCGGTAATTGGCCGGGTTGAATTTGTCCTGCTTTTTGTGTACAGGACACACCCGGGCAATCTTCCACCTAGCCGGGGAGATGCCAGTGTTGTGGCTGTACTGGAACAGCTTGGCTCAGGGGCACCAGCTCACAGTACGGTTGCTGTCAGGGCCCTGATATTCTGACCCAGGTCCCTCTTCACCTCTTTGAAGTTAACATGCCTCTAGTTAATTTATTATTGTGCTTTATCACCGCTAGCCCATCAACTATTTTAAAGCTTAGATGTTATGATCACTCTTCCCCAGATGCTCTCCCACTGTGACACATGTCTCAAGGGTTTTTTTTTTATTGAATAAAATTCTCCTGAATACACATCAACAAACTCTATATACAATTTAGCAAAAGATCAGTGGCTTTATCTGCTCCACAGCCCGACGGGTGACCCACAGTTCATTGTTGACCCGCTCCTCAACTCCCGACTCTCAGTTTGAACAGCAGCTTACCCTCAGGGCACTGAGCACAAGGAGCGGGGGGGGGTGGGGGTTGGGGGGTGGTGGGAGGGAGGGGTTGTGGGGGGTGGTGGGAGGGGAGGGGGGCTGGGAGTTAATGGTCAGGAGCTAACAATGAGGGGGATTGATGGTGAAGGGGTCACGGCGAGTTAGTGGGTAACTGAAAGGGGAGTTACCCCTGAAGGAATGGGACATGTGGGAGGAGACTCTGCCAGGAAATAAAATACACAGTCCTGGAACGTTCACCATTAGAAAGCCCCCTGGACAGGGAATGTCAAATCCCTGCATGGGTGTGTTAGGGTTCACCATTTACCCTGGTGACAGGGACACGGCTGTATTCAGCTGCTGCATGTGCATAGAGGGAGCTGCAGGACTTGGGGGGAGCAGAAAGCACAGTCAGTGACTTAACCCGTACGCAACGATGATTCTGGTCAATTCCAGTACCCCAGCGAGAGGCCAGTCAAACACTGAGGGCTCCCAGCACTGCAGCCGGGAGGGGAAGCACCGACCTGTTGGAACCTCCAGTCGAAGCTCTAGAAAGCGAATTGAGCAACAGTGAGGATCAGCAGAGCAGAGAAGCGGGTCACTGAGAGGCTTCTCACGCCCAGTCTACTGGGACAATTCGATTTACTGGGTGATACTGACGAATTGGAACCAACCAGGGATCTATTCAGGGACGTAGTTGTATTGGAACCAACCAGGGATCCATTCGGGGACGTTGTTGTATTGGAACCAATCAGGGATCCATTCGGGGACGTTGGTGTATTGGAACCAGTCAGGGATCCATTCAGGGACGTTGGTGTATTAGAACCAATCAGGGATCCATTCAGTGAAGTTGGTGCATTGGAACCAATCAGGGATCCATTCAGTGATGTTGGTGTATTGGAACCAATCAGGGATCCATTCAGTGAAGTTGGTGCATTGGAACCAATCAGGGATCCATTCAGTGATGTTGGTGTATTGGAACCAATCAGGGATCCATTCAGTGAAGTCGGTGCATTGGAATCAATCAGGGATCCATTCAGTGACATTGGTGTATTGGAACCAATCAGGGATCCATTCGGTGATGTTGGTGTATTGGAATCAGTCAGGGATCCATTCAGTGATGTTGATGTATTGAGGCCAATCAGGGATTCGTTCAGTGACATTGGTGTATTGGAACCAATCAGGGATCCATTCATTGATGTTGGTGCATTGGGACCAATCAGGGATCCACTCAGTGGTGTTGGTGTATTGGAACCAATCAGGGATCCACTCAGTGGTGCTGGTGTATTGGAACCAATCAGGGATCCACTCAGTGACGCCGGTGTATTGGAACCAATCAGGGATCCACTCAGTGATGTTGGTGTATTGGAATCAATCAGGGATCTACTCAGTGATGTTGATGTATTGGAGCCAATCAGGGGTCCATTCAGTGAAGTTGGAGCATTGGAATCAATCAGGGATCCACTCAGTGACATTGGTGCATTGGAACCAATCAGGGATCCATTCAGTGATGTGGGTGTATTGGAACCAATCAGGGATCCACTCAGTGATGTTGGTGTATTGGAACCAATCAGGGATCCACTCAGTGATGTTGGTATATTGGAACCAATCGGGGATCTACTCAGAGACGTTGGTGCATTGGGGCCAATCAGGGATCCATTCAGTGAAGCCAGTGTATTGGAACCAATCAGGGATCCATTCAGTGACATCAGTGTATTGTAATCAGTCAGTGATCTATTCAATGGTGATGCTGTATTATAATAAGTTGGTGATCTATTCAATGGCAGCACTGTATCGTAATCAGTTAGTGATCTATTCAATAGCAAGCCTGTATTGTAATCAGTCGGTAATCTTTTCAATGATGATGCTGTGCCATAATCAGTCGGTAATCTCTTCAGTGACATTGCTGTAGTGGAATCACTTGGCAATCTATTCAACGATGATAGCATATTGTAATCCGTCAGTGATCTATTCAATGAATGCACATTATTGAAATCAGTCAGTGATCTATTCAATGACAAGCCCGCATTGTAATCAGTCAGTGATCGATTCAATAATGATGCTCTACCATAACCAGTCGGTGATCTATTCACTGATGGTGCTGTATTGTAATCGGTCAGTGATCTATTCACCGATGGTGCTGTATTGTAATCGGTCAGTGATCTATTCACCGATGATGCTGTATTGTAATCAGCCAGTGATTGATTCAATGATGATGCTATACCATAATCAGTTGGTGATCTATTCAGTGACATTGCTGTAGTGGAATCACTTGGTGATCTATTCAATAACAATGGCATATTGAAATCAGTTGGTGATCTACTCAGTGATGATGTTGCATTGTAATCAGTTGGTGATCTATTCGACAAAGATGCTATATTGTAATCAGTTAGTGATGTTGCTGTAGTGGAATCATCTGGTGATCTATTCAGTGATGATGCAGAATTGTAATCAGTCGGTGATCTATTCAATGATGACACAGTATTGAAATCTGTCGGTGATCTATTCAGTGATGCTGCTGCACTGTGATCATTTGGTGATCTATTCAACAACTGTGCGGTATTGTAATCAGTTGGTGATCTACTAGGTGATGCTGTTGCATTGTAACCGGTTGGTGATCTATTCAGTGATGACAGTGCATTGTAATCAGTTGGTGATCTATTCAACAAAGATGCTGTATTGTAACCAGTTAGTGATCTACTCAGTGACATTGCTGTAGTGGAATCAATTGGTGATCTATTAAAAGGTGATGCCATATTGAAATCAATTGATGATCTACTCAGTGATGATGGTGCATTGTAACCAGTTGGTGATCTATTCAACAAAGATGCTGTATTGTAATCAGTTGGTGATCTATTCAACAAAGATGTTACATTGTAATCAGTTGGTGATCTGTCCAGTGATGGTGGTGCATTGTAATCAGTTGGTGATCTATTCAACAAAAATGCTGCATTGTAATCAGTTAATGATCTATTCAGTGATATTGCTGTAGTGGAATCATCTGGTGACCTAATCAACAATGGTGCTGTATTGTAATCAGTCGATCTATTCAATGATGATGCAGTATTGAAATCAGTTGGTGATCTACTCAGTGATGCTGGTGCATTGTAATCAGTCGGTGATCTATTCAATGATGATGCAATACTGAAATCAGTTAGTGATCTACTCAGTGATGCTGCTACATTGTAATCAGGTGGTGATCTATCCAAGGATGATGGTGCATTATAATCAGTTGGTAATCTATTCAACAAAGATGCTGTATTGAAATCACTTTGTGATCTATTCATTGACATTGCTGTAGTGGAATCATTTGGTGATTTATTAAATGATATTGCCATATTGAAATCAGTTGATAATCTACTCAGTGATGCTGGTGCATTGTAATCAGTCGGTGATCTATTCAATGATGACACAGTACTGAAATCAGTTGGTGATCTACTCAGTGATGCTGCTACATTGTAATCAGGTGGTGATCTATCCAGTGATGATGATGCATCGTAATCAGTTGGTGATCTATTCAACAAAGATGCTGTATTGAAATGACTTTGTGATCTAATCGGTGACATTGCTGTGGTGGAATCATTTGGTGATCTATTAAATGATGATAGCATATTGAAAACAGCTGGTGATCTACTCAGTGATGCTGCTGTATTGTAATCAGTTGGTGATCTGTTTAGTGATATTGCTGTAGAGGAATCATTTGGTGATCTAATCAACAACGGTGATGTCTCGTAATCAGTTGATCTATTCAATGATGATGCAGCATTGAAATCAGTTGGTGATCTACTCAGTGATGCTGCTACATTGTAATCAGTTGGTGATCTATCCAGTGATGCTGCTACATTGTAATCAGTTGGTGATCTATTCAACAAAGATGCTGTATTGTAATCACTTGGTGATCTATTCAGTGATGTTGCTGTATTGGATTCAGTTGATAATCCAATCAGAGGGGCTTGTGTAATGGAGCTAATTGATGAGTCCATCAGTGGGTGTTTTGTACTGGATTCAAACACTGAGCCAATCAATGGTGTTGTTGTTTTGTAGTCAGTTGATGAGCCAATCAGTGGGGCTTTTACATAGAAATAATCTGATGAAGCATTCAGTGGGAGTTTTGTATTAGTGTCAGTCGATGAGCCAATCAATGACTCCTTTGGATTGGAGGCAATCAATGAGCCAATCATTGGGGCCTTTATACCGGTGTCAGTCAATGAGCCAATAGATGGAGCCTTTGTACTGGTGTCAGTCAATGAACCAATCAGTGGGGCCTTTTTAGTTGATGAGCCAATCAGCGGTGCTATTATATTGGGGGTAATCAATGATTCAATCATTGGGGTTGTGATACTGGTGTCAGTCAATGAGCCAATCAGTGGGGCCTTTCTAGTTGGTGAGCCAATCAGTGGGGCTGTTATATTGGGGCTAATCAATAATTCAATCAGTGGGGCCTTTGTACTGGTGTCAGTCAATGAGCCAATCAGTGGAGCCTTTTTACTGGTGTCAGTCAATGAGCCAATCAATGGGGCCTTTCTAGTTAATGAGCCAATCAGTGAGTCTGTTGTATTGATATCAACCCATGAGCCAATCAGTGGGGTCTTTGCACTGGACTGATCTGATGACCCAATTGGTGGTGTTTTTGTATTTGAGTACATCAGTGAGCCAATCAGTGTAGTTGGTATATTGGGACTAATCGATGATTCAGTCAGTGGGTCTGTTGTACTGGTGTCAATCCATGAGCCAATCAGCAGGGGCTTTGTAATGGTGTGAGTCAATGAGCCAATCGGTGGGGCGTTTGTAATGGGATTCATCAATGAGCCAATCAGTGGCGTATTTGTACGGGTGTCAGTTGATGACCCAATCAGTGGGGTATTTGTACTGCTGTCAATCCATGAGCTAATCAGTGGGGTATTTGTAACTGTGTCAGTTGATGAGCCAATCATTGGGGCCTTTGTACGGGTGTGAGTCAATGAGCCAATCAGTGAATCTGCTGTAGTGGTATCATGCCTTGAGCCAATCAGTGGGGCCTTTGTACTGGTGTGAGTCAATGAGCCAATAGGTGTGGCCTTTATAATGTGATTCATCAATAAGCCAATCATTGGGGTCTTTGTACTGGAGTCAGTCAATGAACCAATCTGTGGGGCCTTTGTACGGGTGTGAGTCAATGAGCCAATCAGTGGGGATTTTGTACTGGGATTCCTCAAAGAGCCAATCAGTGAGTCCTTTGTACTGGGATTCATCAATGAGCCAAACAGTGGGGTCTTTGTACTGGTATCAGTCAATGAGCCAATCAGTGGGGTCTTTGTACGGTTGTGAGTCAATGAGCCAATCGGTGGGGTCTTTGTATGGATGTGATTCAATGAGCCAATCAATGGGGCCTTTGTACTGGAGTCAGTGAATGACCCAATCAGTGGGGCTTTTGTACTGGAGTCAGTCAATGAACCAATCAGTGGGGCCTTTGTACTGGGATTCCTCAATGATCCAATTGATGGAGTCTTTATACTGATAATTACCGATGAGCCAATCAGTGGGGCCTTTGTACTGGTGTCAGTCAATGAGCCAATCAGTGGGGCCTTTCTAGTTGATGAACCAATCAGTGGGGCTGTTACATTGGGGCTAATCAATGATTCAATCAGTAGGGCCTTTGTACTGCCTTCAGTCAATGAGCCAATCAGTGGATCTGTTGTATTGATATCAATCCATGTACTGCCTTCAGTCAATGAGCCAATCAGTGGGTCTGTTGTATTGATATCAATCCATGAGCCAAACAATGGGGTCTTTGTACTGGGATTCATCAATGAGCCAGTCGGTGGAGTCTTTGTCCTGGGATTCATCGATAAGTCAACCAGTGGGGTCTTTGTCCGAATGTGATTCAACGAGCCAATCAATGGGGCCTTTGTACTATTGTCAGTGAATGAGCCAATCAGTGGGATCTTTGTCCTGGGATTCCTCAATGATCCAATCAGTGAGGCCTTTGTACGGGTGTCACTCCATGAGCCAATCAGTGGGGCCTTTGTACGGGTGTCACTCCATGAGCCAATCAGTGGGGTCTTTGTCCTGGGATTCCTCAATGATCCAATTGATGGAATCTTTATACTGATATTTTTCGATGAGCCAATCAGTGGGGCCTTTGTACTGATGTCAGTCAATGATGATGCCATTGTGTTTGCGCCAATTAATAGTGACTTTCTAGTGAGATCAGTTGCTGATGAAATTGTACTGGAGCCAATCAGTGGTGTGGTTCGTGTCCGGCCGATTGATGATGCCATTGTTTTGGAGCCAATCAGTATTGCTGATCCACGGAGGCCAGTTGTTGATATCATTCTACTGGAGCCAATCAATGTTGCTCTTCTTGTGAAACTAATCACAGTCGGTCTAGTGGAGACAGTCAATGATGCCTCTTTGCTTAAACCAAGCACCGATGCTGTTCTTTTGGATCCAATTGATGATGGAATTGTACTGGAGCCAATCACGTGTGCCGTTGTCGTGGATCCAATTGAAGTTGGCATTGTGCTGGAGCCAATCACGTGTGCCAATGTCGTGGATCCAGTTGAAGTTGGCATTGTGCTGGAGCCAATCACATGTGCCAATGTCATGGATCCAGTTGAAGTTGGCATTGTGCTGGAGCCAATCACATGTGCCACTGTCGCGGGTCTAACTGAAGTTGGCATTGTGCTGGAGCCAATCACATGTGCCACTGTCGCGGGTCTAACTGAAGTTGGCATTGTGCTGGAGCCAATCACATGTGCCACTGTCGCGGGTCTAACTGAAGTTGGCATTGTGCTGGAGCCAATCACATGTGCCACTGTCGCGGGTCTAACTGAAGTTGGCATTGTGCTGGAGCCAATCACATGTGCCACTGTCGCGGGTCTAACTGAAGTTGGCATTGTGCTGGAGCCAATCACATGTGCCACTGTCGCGGGTCTAACTGAAGTTGGCATTGTGCTGGAGCCAATCACGTGTGCCACTGTCGCGGGTCTAACTGAAGTTGGCATTGTGCTGGAGCCAATCACATGTGCCACTGTCGCGGGGCTAACTGAAGTTGGCATTGTGCTGGAGCCAATCACATGTGCCACTGTCGCGGGTCTAACTGAAGTTGGCATTGTGCTGGAGCCAATGGCATGTGCTGTTCGATTTGGAGCAATTATTGTTGTATATGTTGCAGGAAGAGCCAAAAAGACAGCAAAGATTGACAGCAGCTCCATGGATCCCATCAGTTTGAACTACAGCGAGGAAATGAAAGTGACGTATCAGGAGAAAGAAAGAGGAATTGGCAAGTGGTTCTAGGTGAAGCTGCGGGGCAGAGCCCCAGCTCACATTTAAAATGTACAGCACCGATTCGTTCCAGACTTCTACCACCCTTTGTGTGGAGAACTGTTAACTAACCAGAGATTGCCTCTAAATTTAGACTCTGCTCCCTCGTCCTAGACTCCCCACAACCAGCGGGGGTCAGGTCTCTCTCTCCCTGTCTCTCTGTCCCTGTCTCTCTCTCTCCCTCTCTTTGTCTCTCTGTCTCTCTCTCCCTGTCTCTCTGTCTCTGTCTCTCTCTCTCCCTCTCTCTGTCTCTCTGTCTCTCTCTCCCTGTGTCTCTGTCTCTATCTCTCTCTGTCTCTCTGTCTCCCTCTCTCTCTCTGTCTCTCTCTGTCTCTGTCTCTCTCTGTCTCTCTCTCTCTCTGTCTGTCTCTCTCTCTCTCTGTCTCTCTCTTTCTCTGTCTCTCTCTCTCTCTGTCTCTCTCTCTCTCTCTGTCTCTCTGTCTCTCACTCTCTCTCTCTTTCTCTCTCTCTCTCTCCCTCTGTCTCTCTCATTCTCTGTCTCTCTCTCTCTGTCTCTCTATCTCTGTCTCTCTCTTTCTCTGTCTCTCTCTCTCTCTGTCTCTCTCTGTCTCTCTCTCTCTCTCTCTGTCTCTCTCTCCCTCCCTCTTTCTCTCTCTGGCTCTCTCTGTCTCTGTCTCTGTCTCTCTCTTTCTCTGTCTTTCTCTGTCTCTCTCTCTCTGTCTCTTTCTCTCTCTCACTGTCTCTCTTTCTCTCTTTCTCTCTCCCTCTCTCTGTCTCTCTGTTTCTCTCTCTATCTCTCTCTCTGTCTCTATCTTTCTCTCTCTTTCTCTGTCTCTTTCTGTCTCTCTCTCTCTCTGTCTCTCTCTCTCTCTCCCTCTCTCTCTGTCTCTCTCTCTCTGTCTCTATCTTTCTCTCGTTTTCTCTGTCTCTTTCTGTCTCTCTCTCTCTGTCTCTCTCTCTCTCCCTCTCTCTCTGTCTCTCTCTCTCTGTCTCTCTTTCTTTGTCTCTCTCTTTCTCTGTCTGTCTGTCTGTCTCTCTCTCTCTGTCTCTCTATCTCTCTCTCTGTCTGTCTCTCTCTCTCTGTCTCTCTTTCTTTCCCTCTCTCTCTCTGTCTCTCTCTATCTCTCTCTGTCTCTCTCTCTCTCTTTCTCTGTCTCTCTCTCTCTGTCTCTCTCTCTATCTCTATCTCTCTCTCTCTGTCTCTCTGTCTCTCTCTCTCTTTCTGTGTTTCTCTCTCTCTCTCTCTGTCTCACTGTCTCTCTGTCTCTCTCTCTGCCTCTCTCTCTCTGTCTCTCTCTCTGTCTCTCTCTCTTCCTATCTCTCTCTCGATCCTAGCACAGAGGAAGGATTTGGTACATAAAGGGATAACATGGGACTGAGTAAAGTACAACACAACACATCTCCTTAGTATCTTGAAAGCTTCAACCAAATTACCCTTAAGTTTCTGGGATACAACACTAGTTTGTGTTTACTCTCTCTTCATCTATTAACCCCTGGAGTGCTGGTAAATCTACAATGCCCTATCCCCCAGGGTCAATGTATCCTTCCTAACTGCTCACCATAACTCCATGCTTTACAGGGGTTTTGTAGAGTTGAAGCATGACTTAGTCCTTCAGATAGAAAATCCAGTGTCTCTCTGAAATGGCGGAATAAGCTACTCCCCTGTATCAAACAGCTATGGATAAGGATAGAAATGGGCAGGCCACACGTCATTGGACACCTGACCAATCGACCCTGCCAAGCTCAACTCTCCATAATCTGGGGGCTGGTGCCAAAATGGGGAGAGCTGTCCCACAGACCAGTGCAGCAACAGCCTGACATAGACATCCTCAGGGAATCATACCTTCTAGCCAGTGTCCCAGGCATCACCATCACCATCCCTGGGTATGTCCCTGTCCCACCAGCAGGACAGACCCAGCAGAGGTGGGGACACAGTGGGATACAGTCGGGAGGGAGTTCCCTAGGAGTCCCCAACATCCACTCCGGACCCCGTGAAGTCTTGTGGCATCAGGTCAAACATGGGCAGGGAAACCTCCTGCTGTTTACCATGTACCGCCCTCCCTCAGCTGGTGAATCGGTGCATCCTCCATGTTGGACATCACTTGGAGAAAGCACTGAGGGTGGCGAGGGTGCAGAATGTACTCTGGGTGGGGGGGGACTTCAATGTCCATCACCAAGAGTGTCTCAGTAGCACCACTACTGACCGAGCTGGTCGAGTCCTAAAGGACAATAGCTGCTAGACTGGGTCTGTGACAGGTGGTGAGGGAACCAACAAGAGGGTAAAACACACTTGACCCTCATCCTCACCAACCTGCCTGTCACAGATACAACTGTCCATGAGAGTATCGGTGGGAGTGACCACCCCACAGTCATTGTGGAGACAAAGTCCCACCTTCACATTGAGGATACTCTCCATCGTGTTGTGTGGCACTACCACCCTGCTAAATGGGATTGATTTCAAACAGATCTAGCAACTCAAGACTGGGCATCCATGAGGTGCTGTGGGCCATCAGCAGCAGCAGAATTGTACTCGAACACAATCTGTAACCTCATGGCCCAGCTTATCCCCCACTCTACCATTACCATCAAGCCAGGGATCGACCCTGATTCAATAAAGAATGCAGGAGGGAATGCCAGGAGCAGCACCAGGTATACCTAAAACTGAGGTGTCAGCCTGGGTGAAGCTATAACACAGGACTACTTGTGTGCCAAACAGCATAAGCAGCAAGTGATAGACAGAGCTAAGCGACCCCACAACCAACAGATCAGATCTAAGCTCTGCAGTCCTGTCACATCCAGTGGTGAATGGTGGTGGAGAATTAAACAGCTCACCGGAGGAGGAGGCTCCACAAATATCCCCATCCTCAATGATGGAGGAGCCCAGCACATCAGCTGGAGCATTTGCTACAATCTTAAGATTTGTGCTCCAGCACTTGCTGTGCCCCTAGCCAAGCTGTTCCAGTACAGCTACAACACTGGCATCTACCCAGCTATGTGGGAAATTGCCCAGGTATGTCCTGCACACAAAAAGCAGGACAAATCCAACCCGCCCAATTACCGCCCCATCAGTCCACTCTCCATCATCAGGAAAGTGATGGAAGGGGTCATCAACAGAGCTATCAAGCAGCACTTACTCAGCAATAACCTGCTCACTGATGCCCAGCTTGGGTTCTGCCAGGGCCACTCAGCTCCTGACCTCATTCCAGCCCCTGTTCCAACCACAGCCCAGGAGACAGGGTTTGTCCAGTGCTCTCCACACCTGCAGCTATCAAAGAGGAGAACAAGAAACTGGTCCCTGGCTTCTCAGGGGCAGGACGACAGTGTGGCTGGAGGGAGAGAGAGAGAGAGAGAGAGAGATGCCAGTCTGAACTCAATGGTACCCAGCACTCCAGGTACACAGGGCAGAGATTCTCCCAGCAGATAACGCCAAGAAACCACAATATCTCCCTGCTGAGTCATTCCGGAGGTTGTAGAAACATAGAAACCAGGAGCAAGAGGAGGCCATTCAGCCCTTCGAGCTGCTCCACAATTCATTATGGTCATGGCTGATCATCCAACTCAATATCCTGCTCCTGCTTTCTCCACATACCCTCTGATCATTTTCACCCCAAGAGCTATATCTAACTCCTTCTTGTAAACACACAATGTTCTGGCCTCACCTACTTTCTGTGGTAGTGAACCCCACAGGTTCACCACTCTCTGGGTGAAGACATTTCTCCTCATTTCAGTCCTAAATGGTCTACCCCATATCATCAGACTGTGACCCCCCCTGGTTCTGGACTCCCCCCACCATCAGGAACATCCTTCCTGCATCTACCCTGTCTAGTCCTGTTAGAACTTTATAGGTTTCTATGCGATCCCCTCTCATTCTTCTGAACTCCAGTGAATATAATCCTAACCAACTCAATCTCTGCTCATATGTCAGTCCCACCATCCCAGGAATCAGTCTGGTAAACCTTCGCTGCACTCCCTCTATAGCAAGTACATCCTTCCTCAGATAAGGAGACCAAAACTGCGCACAATATTCCAGGTGTGGTCTCACCAAGGACCTGTACAATTGCGGCAAGACATCCCTGTTCCTGTACTCGCTGTGTAACATCATTTCTTCCTGCCAAGGGACAAAGCGGGGTTTCGCACCCATCTCGTGGAAATAACTCCCACCGCTGGAGAGGAGACACACCTCACTGCCTTGCAGCCTGTCTCCCAAAACCAAAGTGGCTGCCCCTTGCACACTGGCAAAGCCAGGGGTGTGGAAGGCACTTTAACAAGTGGGTCCATCTGCCCAGAGCAGCTGTGATCTCGGGAATAGGCTTTGAGGCGGGTGAGCTGGTCAGACCCACCCCCCCACCTCGCCCGAAACAGAGAGAGTCAGAAAGGTTTTCCAGCGGCGCAAAGAGGAGGGAGGCGGTGGGATGAGGAGCGGCTGCCCTCTGTCACCCCTTTGGCCCGATGCTCGGGCTGGATTAACGTTCCCACCTCCGCTCGCCTCCTCCGATGTCCCTCTGACCAGTTAGTAACCGGGGTCTCTCTCTCTCTCCAACAACGAGGGTCTCTCTCTCTCTCCACCAGCCAGGGTCTCTCCCTCTCTCTCTCCACCAGCCAGGGTCTCTCTCTCTCTCTCCACCAGCCAGGGTCTCTCTCTCTCTCTCTCCGCCAGCCAGGGTCTCTCTCTCTCTCTCTCCGCCAGCCAGGGTCTCTCTCTCTCTCTCTCCGCCAGCCAGGGTCTCTCTCTCCCTCTCTCCACCAGCCAGGGTCTCTCTCTCTCTCCACCAGCCAGGGTCTCTCTCTCTCTCTCTCCGCCAGCCAGGGTCTCTCTCTCTATCTCTCCGCCAGCAAGGGTCTCTCTCTCTCTCTATCCGCCAGCCAGAGTCTCTCTCTCTCGCTCTCCACCAGCCAGGGTCTCTCTCTCTCTCCACCAGGCAGGGTCTCTCTCTCTCTCTCTCCGCCAGCCAGGGTCTCTCTCTCTCTCTCTCCACCAGCCAGGGTCTCTCTCTCTCTCTCTCCGCCAGCCAGGGTCTCTCTCTCTCTCTCTCCACTAGCCAGGGTCTCTCTCTCTCTACACCAGCCAGGGTCTATCTCTCTCTCTCTCCGCCAGCCAGGGTCTCTCTCTCTCTCCACCAGCCAGGGTCTCTCTCTCTCTCTCTCCGCCAGCCAGGGTCTCTCTCTCTATCTCTCTGCCAGCAAGGGTCTCTCTCGTTCTCTCTCCACCAGCCAGGGTGTCTCTCTCTCTCTCTCCGCCAGCCAGGGTCTCTCTCTCTCTCTCTCCACCAGCCAGGGTCTCCCTGTCTCTCTCTCCACCAGCCAGGGTCTCTCTCTCTCTCTCCACCAGCCAGGGTCTCTCTCTCTCTCTCTCCGGCAGCCAGGGTCTCTCTCTCTCTCTCTCCGCCAGCCAGGGTCTCTCTCTCTCTCTCTCCGCCAGCCAGGGTCTCTCTCTCCCTCTCTCCACCAGCCAGGGTCTCTCTCTCTCTCCACCAGCCAGGGTCTCTCTCTCTCTCTCTCCGCCAGCCAGGGTCTCTCTCTCTATCTGTCCGCCAGCAAGGGTCTCTCTCTCTCTCTATCCGCCAGCCAGGGTCTCTCTCTCTCGCTCTCCACCAGCCAGGGTCTCTCTCTCTCTCTCTCCGCCAGCCAGGGTCTCTCTCTCTCTCTCTCCACCAGCCAGGGTCTCTCTCTCTCTCTCTCCGCCAGCCAGGGTCTCTCTCTCTCTCTCTCCACCAGCCAGGGTCTCTCTCTCTCTACACCAGCCAGGGTCTCTCTCTCTCTCTCTCCGCCAGCCAGGGTCTCTCTCTCTATCTCTCTGCCAGCAAGGGTCTCTCTCTTTCTCTCTCCACCAGCCAGGGTGTCTCTCTCTCTCTCTCCGCCAGCCAGGGTCTCTCTCTCTCTCTCTCCACCAGCCAGGGTCTCCCTGTCTCTCTCTCCACCAGCCAGGGTCTCTCTCTCTCTCCACCAGCCAGGGTCTCTCTCTCTCTCTCCACCAGCCAGGGTCTCTCTCTCTCTCTCTCCAACAGCCAGGGTCTTTCTCTCTCTCTCTCCACCAGCCAGGGTCACTCCGTCTCTCTCTCCACCAGCCAGGGTCTCTCTCTCTCTCTCTCCGCCAGCCAGGGTCTCTCTCTCTCTCTCTCCACCAGCCAGGGTCTCTCTCTCTCTCTCTCCACCAGCCAGGGTCTCTCTCCCTCTCTCCACCAGCCAGGGTCTCTCTCTCTCTCTCTCCACCAGCCAGGGTCTCTCTCTCTCTCTCTCCACCAGCCAAGGGACTCTCTCTCTCTCTCTCCGCCAGCCAGGGTCTCTCTCTCTCTCTCTCCAAAAGCCAGGGTATCTCTCTCTCTCTCCACCAGCCAGGGTCTCTCTCTCTCTCTCTCCACCAGCCAGGGTCTCTCTCTCTCTCTCTCCGCCAGCCAGGGTCTAGCCATCTCTCTCTCCGCCAGCCAGGGTCTCTCTCTCTCTCTCTCCACCAGCCAGGGTCTCTCTCTCTCTCTCTCCACCAGCCAGGGTGTCTCTCTCTCTCTCTCCACCAGCCAGGGTTTCTCTCTCTCTCTCTCCACCAGCCAGGGTCTCTCTCTCTCCACGAGCCAGGGTCTCTCTTTCTCTCTCTCCAATAGCCAGGGTCTCACTCTCTCTCTCTCTCCACCAGCCAGGGTCTCTCTCTCTCTCTCTCCACCAGCCAGGGTCTCTCCCTCTCTCTCTCCACCAGCCAGGGTCTCTCTCTCTCTCTCCACCAGCCAGGGTCTCTCTCTCTCTCTCTCCACCAGCCAGGGTCTCTCTCTCTCTCTCTCCGCCAGCCAGGGTCTCTCTCTCTCTCTCTCCGCCAGCCAGGGTCTCTCTCTCCCTCTCTCCACCAGCCAGGGTCTCTCTCTCTCTCCACCAGCCAGGGTCTCTCTCTCTCTCTCTCCGCCAGCCAGGGTCTCTCTCTCTATCTCTCCGCCAGCAAGGGTCTCTCTCTCTCTCCATCCGCCAGCCAGAGACTCTCTCTCTCGCTCTCCACCAGCCAGGGTCTCTCTCTCTCTCCACCAGCCAGGGTCTCTCTCTCTCTCTCTCCGCCAGCCAGGGTCTCTCTCTCTCTCTCTCCACCAGCCAGGGTCTCTCTCTCTCTCTCTCCGCCAGCCAGGGTCTCTCTCTCTCTCTCTCCACCAGCCAGGGTCTCTCTCTCTCTACACCAGCCAGGGTCTATCTCTCTCTCTCTCCGCCAGCCAGGGTCTCTCTCTCTCTCCACCAGCCAGGGTCTCTCTCTCTCTCTCTCCGCCAGCCAGGGTCTATCTCTCTATCTCTCTGCCAGCAAGGGTCTCTCTCTTTCTCTCTCCACCAGCCAGGGTGTCTCTCTCTCACTCTCCGCCAGCCAGGGTCTCTCTCTCTCTCTCTCCACCAGCCAGGGTCTCCCTGTCTCTCTCTCCACCAGCCAGGGTCTCTCTCTCTCTCTCCACCAGCCAGGGTCTCTCTCTCTCTCTCCACCAGCCAGGGTCTCTCTCTCTCTCTCTCCGGCAGCCAGGGTCTCTCTCTCTCTCTCTCCGCCAGCCAGGGTCTCTCTCTCTCTCTCTCCGCCAGCCAGGGTCTCTCTCTCCCTCTCTCCACCAGCCAGGGTCTCTCTCTCTCTCCACCAGCCAGGGTCTCTCTCTCTCTCTCTCCGCCAGCCAGGGTCTCTCTCTCTATCTCTCCGCCAGCAAGGGTCTCTCTCTCTCTCTATCCGCCAGCCAGGGTCTCTCTCTCTCGCTCACCACCAGCCAGGGTCTCTCTCTCTCTCCACCAGCCAGGGTCTCTCTCTCTCTCTCTCCGCCAGCCAGGGTCTCTCTCTCTCTCTCTCCACCAGCCAGGGTCTCTCTCTCTCTCTCTCCGCCAGCCAGGGTCTCTCTCTCTCTCTCTCCACCAGCCAGGGTCTCTCTCTCTCTACACCAGCCAGGGTCTATCTCTCTCTCTCTCCGCCAGCCAGGGTCTCTCTCTCTCTCCACCAGCCAGGGTCTCTCTCTCTCTCTCTCCGCCAGCCAGGGTCTCTCTCTCTATCTCTCTGCCAGCAAGGGTCTCTCTCTTTCTCTCTCCACCAGCCAGGGTGTCTCTCTCTCTCTCTCCGCCAGCCAGGGTCTCTCTCTCTCTCTCTCCACCAGCCAGGGTCTCCCTGTCTCTCTCTCCACCAGCCAGGGTCTCTCTCTCTCTCCACCAGCCAGGGTCTCTCTCTCTCTCTCCACCAGCCAGGGTCTCTCTCTCTCTCTCTCCAACAGCCAGGGTCTGTCTCTCTCTCTCTCCACCAGCCAGGGTCACTCCGTCTCTCTCTCCACCAGCCAGGGTCTCTCTCTCTCTCTCTCCGCCAGCCAGGGTCTCTCTCTCTCTCTCTCCACCAGCCAGGGTCTCTCTCTCTCTCTCTCCACCAGCCAGGGTCTCTCTCCCTCTCTCCACCAGCCAGGGTCTCTCTCTCTCTCTCTCCACCAGCCAGGGTCTCTCTCTCTCTCTCTCCACCAGCCAGGGACTCTCTCTCTCTCTCTCCGCCAGCCAGGGTCTCTCTCTCTCTCTCTCCAAAAGCCAGGGTATCTCTCTCTCTCTCCACCAGCCAGGGTCTCTCTCTCTCTCTCTCCACCAGCCAGGGTCTCTCTCTCTCTCTCCACCAACCAGGGTCACTCTCTCTCTCTCTCCACCAGCCAGGGTCTCTCTCTCTCTCTCTCCGCCAGCCAGGGTCTAGCCATCTCTCTCTCCGCCAGCCAGGGTCTCTCTCTCTCTCTCTCCACCAGCCAGGGTCTCTCTCTCTCTCTCTCCACCAGCCAGGGTGTCTCTCTCTCTCTCTCCACCAGCCAGGGAATCTCTCTCTCTCTCTCCACCAGCCAGGGTCTCTCTCTCTCCACGAGCCAGGGTCTCTCTCTCTCTCTCTCCAATAGCCAGGGTCTCACTCTCTCTCTCTCTCCGCCTGCCAGGGTCTTTCTCTCTCTCTCTCCGCCAGCAAGGGTCTCTCTCTCTCCACCAGCCAGGGTCTCTCGCTCTCTCTCTCCGCCAGCCAGGGTCTCTCTCTCACTCTCTCCACCAGCCAGGGTCTCTCTCTCTCTCTCTCCACCAGCCAGGGTCTCTCTCTCTCTCTCTCCACCAGCCAGGGTCTCTCTCTCTCTCTCTCTCCACCAGCCAGGGTCTCTCTCTCTCTCTCTCCACCAGCCAGGGTCTCTCTCTCTCTCTCTCCACCAGCCAGGGTCTCTCTCTCTCTCTCTCCGCCAGCCAGGGTCTCTCTCTCTCTCTCCACCAGCCAGGGTCTCTCTCTCTCTCTCGCCATCAGCCAGGGTCTCTCTCTCTCTCTCTCCGCCAACCAGGGTCTCTCTCTCTCCATCAGACAGGGTCTCTCTCTCTCTCCACCGGCCAGGGTCTCTCTCTCTCTCTCTCCACCAGCCAGGGTCCCTCTCTCTCCACCAGCCAGGGTCTCTCTCTCTCTCTCTCCGCCAGCCAGGGTCTCTCTCTCTCCACCAGCCAGTGTCTCTCTCTCTCTCTCTCCACCAGCGAGTGGCTCTCTCTCTCTCTCTCCGCCAGCCAGGGTCTCTCTCTCTCTCTCTCCACCAGCCGGGGTCTATCTCTCTCTCCGCCAACCAGGGTCTCTCTCTCTCTCTCTCCACCCGCCTGGGTCTCTCTCTCTCTCCGCCAGCCAGGGTCTCTCTCTCTCTCTGCCAGCCAGGGTCTCTCTCTATCTCTCTCCACGAGCAAGGGTCTCTCTCTCTCTTCACCAGCCAGGGTCTCTCTCTCTCTCTCTCCACCAGCCAGGCTCTCTCTCTCTCTCGCTCCACCAGCCAGGGTCTCTCTCTCTCTCTCTCCGCCAGCCAAGGTCTCTCTCTTCTCTCTCTCCGCCAGCCAGGGTTTCTCTCTCTCTCTCTCCACCAGCCAGGGTCTCTCTCTCTCTCTCTCCACCAGCCAGGGTCTCTCTCTATCTCTCTCCAACAGCCAGGGTCTATCACTCTCTCTCTGCCAGCCAGGGTCTCTCTCTCTCTCTCTCCACCAGCCAGGGTCTCTCCCTCTCTCTCTCCAACAGCCAGGGTCTCACTCTTTCTCTCTCCACCAGCCAGGGTCTCTCTCTCTCTCTCTCCACCAGCCAGGGTCTCTCTCTCTCTCTCTACACCAGCCAGGGTCTCTCTCTGTCTCTCTCTCCACCAGCCAGGGTCTCTCCCTCTCTCTCCGCCAGCCAGGGTCTCTCTCTCTCTCTCTCCACCAGCCAGGGTCTCTCACTCTCTCTGCAGCCAGGGTCTCTCTCTCTCTCTCTCTCCACCAGCCAGGGTCTCTCTCTCTCTCTCTCCAATAGCCAGGGTCTCTCTCTCTCTCTCTCCGCCAGCCAGGTTCTCTCTCTCTCTCTCTCCACCACCCAGAATCTCTCTCTCTCTCTCTCCACCAGCCAGGGTCTCTCTCTCTCTCTCTCCTCCAGCCAGGGTCTCTCTCTCTCTCTCTCCACCAGCCAGGGTCTTTCTCTCTCTCTCTCCACCAGCCAGGGTCTCTCTCTCTCTCTCTCCACCAGCCAGGGTCTCTCTCTCTCTCTCTCCACCAGCCAGTGTCTTTCTCTCTCTCTCTCCACCAGCCAGGGTCTCTCTCTCTCTCTGTCCACCAGCCAGGGTCTCTCTCTCTCTCTCTCCACCAGCCAGTGTCTCTCTCTCTCTCTCTCCACCAGCCAGGGTCTCTCTCTCTCTCTCTCTCCACCAGCCATGGTCTCTCTCTCTCTCTCTCCACCAGCCAGGGTCTCTCTCTCTCTCTCTCCACCAGCCAGGGTCTCTCTCTCTCTCTCTCTCCACCAGCCAGTGTCTCTCTCTCTCTCTCGCCACCACCCAGGGTCTCTCTCTCTCTCTCTCCACCACCCAGGGTCTCTCTCTCTCTCTCTCCACCAGCCAGGGTCTCTCTCTCTCTCCGCCAACCAGGGACTTTCTCTCTATCTCTCCACCAGCCAGGGTCTCTCTCTCTCTCTCTCCACCAGCCAGGGTCTCTCTCTCTCTCTCTCCACTAGCCAGGGTCTCTCTCTCTCTCTCTCCACCAGCCAGGGTCTCTCTCTCTCTCTCTCCGCCATCCAGGGTCTCTCTCTCCCTCTCTCCACCAGCCTGGGTCTCTCTCTCTCTATCTCCACCAGCCAGGGTCTCACTCTCTCTCCACCAGCCAGGTTCTCTCTCTCCACCAGCCAGGGTCTCTCTCTCGCTCTCTCCACCAGCCAGGGTCTCTCTCTCTCTCTCTCCACCAGCCAGGGTCTCTCTCTCTCTCTCTCCACCAGCCAGGGTCTCTCTCTCTCTCTCTCCACCAGCCATGGTCTCTCTCTTTCTCTCTCCACCAGCCAGGGTCTCTCTCTCTCTCTCTCTACACCAGCCAGGGTCTCTCTCTCTCTCTCCACCAGCCAGGGTCTCTCTATCTCCCTCTCCACCAGCCAGGGTCTCTCTCTCTCTCTCTCCACCAGCCAGGGTCTCTCTCTCTCTATCTCCACCTGCCAGGGTCTCTCTCTCTCTCTCTCCGCCAGCCAGGGTCTCTCTCTCTCTCCACCAGTCAGGGTCTCTCTATCTCTCTTTCCACCAGCCAGGGTATCTCTCTCTATCTATCCCCCAGCCAGGGTCTCTCTCTCTCTCCACCAGCCAGGGTCTCTCTCTCTCTCTATCCACCAGCCAGGGTCTCTCTCTCTCTCTCTCCACCAGCCAGGGTCTCTCTCTCTCTCTTTCTCCGCCAGCCAGAGTCTCTCTCTCTCTCTCTCCACCAGCCAGGGTCTATCTCTCTCTCTCTCCACCCGCCTGGGTCCCTCTCTCTCTCTGCCAGCCAGGGTCTCTCTCTCTCACCGCCAGCCAGGGTCTCTCTCTCTCCACCAGCCAGGGTCTCTCTCTCTCTCGCTCCACCAGCCAGGGTCTCTCTCTCTCTCTCTCCGCCAGCCAAGGTCTCTCTCTTCTCTCTCTCCGCCAGCCAGGGTTTCTCTCTCTCTCTCTCCACCAGCCAGGGTCTCTCTCTCTCTCTCTCCACCAGCCAGGGTCTCTCTCTCTCTCTCTCCACCAGCCAGGGTCTATCTCTCTCTCTCTCCGCCAGCCAGGGTCTCTCTCTCTCTCTCTCCGCCAGCCAGGGTCTCTCCCTCTCTCTCTCCAACAGCCAGGGTCTCTCTCTCTCTCCACCAGCCAGGTTCTCTCTCTCTCTCTCCACCAGCCAGGGTCTCTCTCTCTCTCTCTCCAACAGCCAGGGTCTCTCTCTCTCTCTCCGCCAGCCAGGGTCTCTCTCTCTCTCTCTCCACCAGCCAGGGTCTCTCTCTCTCTCCACCAGCCAGGGTCTCCCTCTTTCTCTCTCCACCAGCCAGGGTCTCTCTCTCTCTCTCTCCACCAGCCAGGGCCTCTCTCTCTCTCTCTCCACCAGCCAGGGTCTCTCTCTGTCTCTCTCTCCACCAGCCAGGGTCTCTCTCTCTCTCTCCGCCAGCCAGGGTCTCTCTCTCTCTCTCTCCACCAGCCAGGGTCTCTCTCTCTCTCTCTCCAATAGCCAGGGTCTCTCTCTCTCTCTCTCCGCCAGCCAGGTTCTCTCTCTCTCTCTCTCCACCACCCAGAATCTCTCTCTCTCTCTCTCCACCAGCCAGGGTCTCTCTCTCTCTCTCTCCACCAGCCAGGGTCTCTCTCTCTCTCTCTCCTCCAGCCAGGGTCTCTCTCTCTCTCTCTCCACCAGCCAGGGTCTTTCTCTCTCTCTCTCCGCCAGCCAGGTTCTCTCTCTCTCTCTCTCCACCACCCAGAATCTCTCTCTCTCTCTCTCCACCAGCCAGGGTCTCTCTCTCTCTCTCTCCACCAGCCAGGGTCTCTCTCTCTCTCTCTCCGCCAGCCAGGGTCTCTCTCTCTCTCTCTCCACCAGCCAGGTTCTCTCTCTCTCTCCACCAGCCAGGGTCTCTCTCTCTCTCTCTCCACCAGCCAGGGTCTCTCTCTCTCCCTCTCTCCACCAGCCAGGGTCTCTCTCTCTCTCTCTCCACCAGCCATGGTCTCTCTCTTTCTCTCTCCACCAGCCAGGGTCTCTCTCTCTCTCTCTCTCCACCAGCCAGGGTCTCTCTCTCTCTCTCCACCAGCCAGGGTCTCTCTCTCTCTCCACCAGCCAGGGTCTCTCTCTCCCTCTCCACCAGCCAGGGTCTCTCTCTCTCTCTCTCCACCAGCCAGGGTCTCTCTCTCTCTCTCTCCACCAGCCAGGGTCTCTCTCTCTCTCTCTCCGCCAGCCAGGGTCTCTCTCTCTCTCTCCACCAGCCAGGGTCTCTCTCTCTCTCTCTCCACCAGCCAGGGTCTCTCTCTCTCTCTCTCCACCAGCCAGGGTCTCTCTCTCTCTCTCTCCAACAACCAGGGTCTCTCTCTCTCTCTCTCCACCAGCCAGGGTCTCTCTCTCTCTCTCTCCACCAGCCAGGGTCTCTCTCTCTCTCTCTCCACCAGCCAGGGTCTCTCTCTCTCTCTCTCCACCAGCCAGGGTCTCTCTCTCTCTCTCTCCACCAGCCAGGGTCTCTCTCTCTCTCTCTCCACCAGCCAGGGTCTCTCTCTCTCTCTCTCCACCAGCCAGGGTCTCTCTCTCTCTCTCTCCACCAGCCAGGGTCTCTCTCTCTCTCTCCACCAGCCAGGGTCTCTCTCTCTCTCTCTCCACCAGCCAGGGTCTCTCTCTCTCTCTCTCCACCAGCCAGGGTCTCTCTCTCTCTCTCTCCACCAGCCAGGGTTCTCTCTCTCTCTCTCCACCAGCCAGGGTCTCTCTCTCTCTCTCTCCACCAGCCAGGGTCTCTCTCTCTCTCTCTCCACCAGCCAGGGTCTCTCTCTCTCTCTCTCCACCAGCCAGGGTCTCTCTCTCTCTCTCTCCACCAGCCAGGGTCTCTCTCTCTCTCTCTCCACCAGCCAGTGTCTCTCTCTCTCTCTCCACCAGCCAGGGTCTCTCTCTCTCTCTCCACCAGCCAGGGTCTCTCTCTCTCTCTCTCCACCAGCCAGGGTCTCTCTCTCTCTCTCTCCACCAGCCAGGGTCTCTCTCTCTCTCTCTCCACCAGCCAGGGTCTCTCTCTCTCTCTCTCCACCAGCCAGGGTCTCTCTCTCTCTCTCTCCACCAGCCAGGGTCTCTCTCTCTCTCTCTCCACCAGCCAGGGTCTCTCTCTCTCTCTCCACCAGCCAGGGTCTCTCTCTCTCTCTCTCCACCAGCCAGGGTCTCTCTCTCTCTCTCTCCACCAGCCAGGGTCTCTCTCTCTCTCTCTCCACCAGCCAGGGTCTCTCTCTCTCTCTCTCCACCAGCCAGGGTCTCTCTCTCTCTCTCTCCACCAGCCAGGTTCTCTCTCTCTCTCTCTCCACCAGCCAGGGTCTCTCTCTCTCTCTCTCTCCACCAGCCAGGGTCTCTCTCTCTCTCTCTCCACCAGCCAGGGTCTCTCTCTCTCTCTCTCCACCAGCCAGGGTCTCTCTCTCTCTCTCTCCACCAGCCAGGGTCTCTCTCTCTCTCTCTCCACCAGCCAGGGTCTCTCTCTCTCTCTCTCCACCAGCCAGGGTCTCTCTCTCTCTCTCTCCACCAGCCAGGGTCTCTCTCTCTCTCTCTCCACCAGCCAGGGTCTCTCTCTCTCTCTCTCCACCAGCCAGGGTCTCTCTCTCTCTCTCTCCACCAGCCAGGGTCTCTCTCTCTCTCTCCACCAGCCAGGGTCTCTCTCTCTCTCGCTCCACCAGCCAGGGTCTCTCTCTCTCTCTCTCTCCACCAGCCAGGGTCTCTCTCTCTCTCTCTCCACCAGCCAGGGTCTCTCTCTCTCTCTCTCCACCAGCCAGGGTCTCTCTCTCTCTCTCTCCACCAGCCAGTGTCTCTCTCTCTCTCTCGCCACCAGCCAGGGTCTCTCTCTCTCTCTCTCCACCAGCCAGGGTCTCTCTCTCTCTCTCTCCACCAGCCAGGGTCTCTCTCTCTCTCCGCCAGCCAGGGTCTCTCTCTCTCTCTCTCCACCAGCCAGGGTCTCCCTCTCTCTCCGCCAGCCAGGGTTTCTCTCTCTCTCCACCAGCCAGGGTCTCTCTCTCTCTCTCTCCACCAGCCAGGGTCTCTCTCTCTCTCTCTCCGCCAGCCAGGGTTTCCCTCTCTCCACCAGCCAGGGTCTCTCTCTCTCTCTCTCCACCAGCCAGGGTCTCGCTCTCTCTCCACCAGCCAGGTTATCTCTCTCTCTCCACCAGCCAGGGTCTCTCTCTCTCTCTCTCCACCAGCCAGGGTCTCTCTCTCTCTCTCTCCACCAGCCAGGGTCTCTCTCTCTCTCTCTCCACCAGCCAGGGTCTCTCTCTCTCTCTCTCCACCAGCCATGGTCTCTCTCTTTCTCTCTCCACCAGCCAGGGTCTCTCTCTCTCTCTCTCTCCACCAGCCAGGGTCTCTCTCTCTCTCTCCACCAGCCAGGGTCTCTCTCTCTCCACCAGCCAGGGTCTCTCTCTCTATCCACCAGCCAGGGTCTCTCTCTCTCTCTCTCCACCAGCCAGGGTCTCTCTCTCTCTCTCTCTCCACCAGCCAGGGTCTCTCTCTCTCTCTCTCCACCAGCCAGGGTCTATCTCTCTCTCACTCCACCAGCCAGGGTCCCTCTCTCTCTCTCTCCACCAGCCAGGGTCTCTCTCTCTCTCTCTCTCCACCAGCCAGGGTCTCTCTCTCTCTCTTTCCACCAGCCAGGGTCTCTCTCTCTATCAATCCACCAGCCAGGGTCTCTCTCTCTCTCTCTCCACCAGCCAGGGACTCTCTCTCTCTCTATCCACCAGCCAGGGTCTAACTCTCTCTCCACCAGCCAGGGTCTCTCTCCCTCTCTATACACCAGCCAGGGTCTAACTCTCTCTCCACCAGCCAGGGTCACTCTCTCTCTCTCTCCACCAGCCAGGGTCTCTCTCTCTCTCTCTCCACCAGACAGGGTCTCTCTCTCTTCCGCTCCACCAGCCAGGGTCTCTCTCTCTCTCTCTTCACCAGCCAGGGTCTCTCTCTCTCTTTCTCCACCACCCAGGGTCTCTCTCTCTCTCTCTCCACCAGCCAGGGTCTCTCTCTCTCTCTCTCCACCAGCCAGGGTCTCTCTCCCTCTCTCTCCACCAGCCAGGGTCTCTCTCTCTCTCCGCCAGCCAGGGTCGCTCTCTCTCTCTCTCCGCCAGCCAGGGACTCTCTCCCTCTCTCTCCAGCAGCCAGGGTCTCTCTCTCTCTCTCTCCACCAGCCAGGGTCTCTCTCTCTCTCTCTCCACCAACAGGGTCTCTCTCTCTCTCTCTCCACCAGCCAGGTTCTCTCTCTCTCTGACTCCACCAGCCAGGGTCTCTCTCTCTCTCTCTCCACCAGCCAGGGTCTCTCTCTCTCTCTCTCCACCAGCCAGGTTCTCTCTCTCTCTCTCTCCACCAGCCAGGGTCTCTCTCTCTCCATCTCCACCTGCCAGGTTCTCTCTCTCTCTCTCTCCGCCAGCCAGGGTCTCTCTCTCTCTCTCTCCACCAGCCAGGGTCTCTCTCTCTCTCCACCAGCCAGGGTCTCTCTCTCTCTCTCTCCACCAGCCAGGGTATCTCTCTCTATCTATCCCCCAGCCAGGGACTCTCTCTCTCTCCACCAGCCAGGGTCTCTCTCTCTCTCTATCCACCAGCCAGGGTCTAACTCTCTCTCCACCAGCCACGGTCTCTCTCTCTCCCTCTCCACCAGCCAGGGTCTCTCTCTCTCTCTCTCCACCAGCCAGGGTCTCTCTCTCTCTCTCTCCACCAGCCAGGGTCTCTCTCTCTCTCTCCGCCAGCCAGGGTCTCTCTCTCTCTCTCTCCACCAGCCAGGGTCTCTCTCTCTCTCTCTCCACCAGCCAGGGTCTCTCTCTCTCTCTCTCTCCACCAGCCAGGGTCTCTCTCTCTCTCTCTCCACCAGCCAGGGTCTCTCTCTCTCTCTCTCCACCAGCCAGGGTCTCTCTCTCTCTCTCCACCAGCCAGGGTCTCTCTCTCTCTCTCCACCAGCCAGGGTCTCTCTCTCTCTCTCTCCACCAGCCAGGGTCTCTCTCTCTCTCTCTCCGCCAGCCAGGGTCTCTCTCTCTCTCTCTCCACCAGCCAGGGTCTCTCTCTCTCTCTCCACCAGCCAGGGTCTCTCTCTCTCTCTCCACCAGCCAGGGTCTCTCTCTCTCTCTCTCCACCAGCCAGGGTCTCTCTCTCTCTCTCTCCGCCAGCCAGGGTCTCTCTCTCTCTCTCTCCACCAGCCAGGGTCTCTCTCTCTCTCTCTCCACCAGCCAGGGTCTCTCTCTCTCTCTCTCCACCAGCCAGGGTCTCTCTCTCTCTCTCCGCCAACCAGGGACTTTCTCTCTATCTCTCCACCAGCCAGGGTCTCTCTCTCTCTCTCTCCACCAGCCAGGGTCTCTCTCTCTCTCTCTCCACCCGCCAGGGTCTCTCTCTCTCTCTCTCCACCAGCCAGGGTCTCTCTCTCTCTCTCTCCGCCAGCCAGGGTCTCTCTCTCCCTCTCTCCACCATCCTGGGTCTCTCTCTCTCTATCTCCACCAGCCAGGGTCTCACTCTCTCTCCACCAGCCAGGTTCTCTCTCTCCACCAGCCAGGGTCTCTCTCTCGCTCTCTCCACCAGCCAGGGTCTCTCTCTCTCTCTCTCCACCAGCCAGGGTCTCTCTCTCTCTCTCTCCACCAGCCAGGGTCTCTCTCTCTCTCTCTCCACCAGCCATGGTCTCTCTCTTTCTCTCTCCACCAGCCAGGGTCTCTCTCTCTCTCTCTCTCCACCAGCCAGGGTCTCTCTCTCTCTCTCCACCAGCCAGGGTCTCTCTCTCTCCACCAGCCAGGGTCTCTCTCTCTCTCTCTCCACCAGCCAGGGTCTCTCTCTCTCTCTCTCCACCAGCCAGGGTCTCTCTCTCTCTCTCTCCACCAGCCAGGGTCTCTCTCTCTCTCTCTCCACCAGCCAGGGTCTATCTCTCTCTCTCTCCACCAGCCAGGGTCTCTCTCTCTCTCTCTCCACCAGCCAGGGTCTCTCTCTCTCTCTCTCCACCAGCCAGGGTCTCTCTCTCTCTCTCTCCACCAGCCAGGGTCTCTCTCTCTCTCTCTCCACCAGCCAGGGTCTCTCTCTCTCTCTCTCCACCAGCCAGGGTCTCTCTCTCTCTCTCCACCAGCCAGGGACTCTCTCTCTCTCTCTCCACCAGCCAGGGTCTCTCTCTCTCTCTCTCCACCAGCCAGGGTCTCTCTCTCTCTCTCTCCACCAGCCAGGGCCTCTCTCTCTCTCTCTCTCCACCAGCCAGGGTCTCTCTCTCTCTCTCCACCAGCCAGGGTCTCTCTCCTCTCTCTCCACCAGCCAGGGTCTCTCTCTCTCTCTCCACCAGCCAGGGTCTCTCTCTCTCTCTCTCCACCAGCCAGGGTCTCTCTCTCTCTCTCTCCACCAGCCAGGGTCTCTCTCTCTCTCTCTCCACCAGCCAGGGTCTCTCTCTCTCTCTCTCCACCAGCCAGGGTCTCTCTCTCTCTCTCTCCACCAGCCAGGGTCTCTCTCTCTCTCTCTCCACCAGCCAGGGTCTCTCTCTCTCTCTCTCCACCAGCCAGGGTCTCTCTCTCTCTCTCTCCACCAGCCAGGGTCTCTCTCTCTCTCTCCGCCAGCCAGGGTCTCTCTCTCTCTCTCTCCGCCAGCCAGGGTCTCTCTCTCTCTCTCTCTCCGCCAGCCAGGGTCTCTCTCTCTCTCTCTCCACCAGCCAGGGTCTCTCTCTCTCTCTCTCCACCAGCCAGGGTCTCTCTCTCTCTCTCTCCACCAGCCAGGTCTCTCTCTCTCTCTCTCCACCAGCCAGGGTCTCTCTCTCTCTCTCTCCACCAGCCAGGGTCTCTCTCTCTCTCTCTCCACCAGCCAGGTTCTCTCTCTCTCTCTCTCCACCAGCCAGGGTCTCTCTCTCTCTATCTCCACCTGCCAGGGTCTCTCTCTCTCTCTCTCCGCCAGCCAGGGTCTCTCTCTCTCTCTCTCCACCAGCCAGGGTCTCTCTCTCTCTCCACCAGCCAGGGTCTCTCTATCTCTCTTTCCACCAGCCAGGGTATCTCTCTCTATCTATCCCCCAGCCAGGGACTCTCTCTCTCTCCACCAGCCAGGGTCTCTCTCTGTCTCTATCCACCAGCCAGGGTCTAACTCTCTCTCCACCAGCCACGGTCTCTCTCTCTCTCTCTCCACCAGCCAGGGTCTCTCTACCTCTCTCTCCACCAGCCAGGGTCTCTCTCTCTCTCCGCCAGCCAGGGTCTCTCTCTCTCTCTCTCCGCCAGCCAGTGTCTCTCTCTCTCTCTCTCCACCAGCCAGGGTCTCTCTCTCTCTCTCTCCACCAGCCAGGGTCTCTCTCTCTCTCTCTCCACCAGCCAGGGTCTCTCTCTCTCTCTCTCCACCAGCCAGGGTCTCTCTCTCTCTCCACCAGCCAGGGTCTCTCTCTCTCTCTCCACCAGCCAGGGTCTCTCTCTCTCTCTCTCCACCAGCCAGGGTCTCTCTCTCTCTCTCTCCACCAGCCAGGGTCTCTCTCTCTCTCTCTCCACCAGCCAGGGTCTCTCTCTCTCTCTCTCCGCCAGCCAGGGTCTCTCTCTCTCTCTCTCCACCAGCCAGGGTCTCTCTCTCTCTCTCTCCACCAGCCAGGGTCTCTCTCTCTCTCTCTCCACCAGCCAGGGTCTCTCTCTCTCTCTCTCCACCAGCCAGGGTCTCTCTCTCTCTCCGCCAGCCAGGGTCTCTCTCTCTCTCTCTCCACCATCCAGGGTCTCTCTCTCTCTCTCTCCACCAGCCAGGGTCTCTCTCTCTCTCTCTCCACCAGCCAGGGTCTCTCTCTCTCTCTCTCCGCCAGCCAGGGTCTCTCTCTCTCTCTCTCCGCCAGCCAGGGTCTCTCTCTCTCTCTCTCCGCCAGCCAGGGTCTCTCTCTCTCTCTCTCCACCAGCCAGGGTCTCTCTCTCTCTCTCTCCACCAGCCAGGGTCTCTCTCTCTCTCTCTCCGCCAGCCAGGGTCTCTCTCTCTCTCTCTCCACCAGCCAGGGTCTCTCTCTCTCTCTCTCCGCCAGCCAGGGTCTCTCTCTCTCTCTCCACGAGCCAGGATTTCTCTCTCTCTCCACCAGCCAGGGTCTCTCTCTCTCCGCCAGCCACGGTCTCTCTCTCTATCTCTCCGCCAGCCAGGGTCTCTCTCTCTCTCTCTCCGCCAGCCAGGGTCTCTCTCTCTCTCTCTCCACCAGCCAGGGTCTCTCTCTCTCTCTCTCCACCAGCCAGGGTCTCTCTCTCTCTCTCTCCACCAGCCAGCGTCTCTCTCTCTCTCTCTCTCCGCCAGCCAGGGTCTCTCTCTCTCTCTCTCCACCAGCCAGTGTCTCTCTCTCTCTCTCCACCTGCCAGGGTCTCTCTCTCTCACTCTCCGCCAGCCAGGGTCTCTCTCTCTCTCTCTCCAACAGCCAGGGTCTCTCTCTCTCTCCGCCAGCCAGGGACTATCTCTATCTCTCTCCACCAGCCAGGGTCTCTCTATCTCTCTTTCCACCAGCCAGGGTCTCTCTCTCTATCAATCCACCAGCCAGGGTCTCTCTCTCTCTCCACCAGCCAGGGCCTCTCTCTCTCTCTATCCACCAGCCAGGGTCTAACTCTCTCTCCACCAGCCAGGGTCTCTCCCTCTCTCTGTCCACCAGCCAGGGTCTCTCTCACTCTCCACCAGCCAGGGTCTCTCTCTCTCTATCTCCACCATCCAGGGTCTCTCTCTCTCCCGCTCCACCAGCCAGGGTCTCTCTCTCTCTCCGCCAGCCAGGGTCGCTCTCTCTCTCTCTCCGCCAGGCAGTGTCTCTCTCTCTCTCTCTCCACCAGCCAGGGTCTCTCTCTCTCTCTCCACCAGCCAGGGTCTCTCTCTCTCTCTCTCCACCAGCCAGGGTCTCTCTCTCTCTCTCCACCAGCCAGGGTCTCTCTCTCTCTCTCTCCACCAGCCAGGGTCTCTCTCTCTCTCTCTCCACCAGCCAGGGTCTCTCTCTCTCTCTCTCCGCCAGCCAGGGTCTCTCTCTCTCTCTCTCCACCAGCCAGGGTCTCTCTCTCTCTCTCCACCAGCCAGGGTCTCTCTCTCTCTCTCTCCACCAGCCAGGGTCTCTCTCTCTCTCTCTCTCCGCCAGCCAGGGTCTCTCTCTCTCTCTCTCCACCAGCCAGGGTCTCTCTCTCTCTCTCTCCACCAGCCAGGGTCTCTCTCTCTCTCTCTCCACCAGCCAGGGTCTCTCTCTCTCTCTCTCCGCCAGCCAGGGTCTCTCTCTCTCTCTCTCCACCAGCCAGGGTCTCTCTCTCTCTCTCTCCACCAGCCAGGGTCTCTCTCTCTCTCTCTCCACCAGCCAGGGTCTCTCTCTCTCTCTCTCAACCAGCCAGGGTCTCTCTCTCTCTCTCTCCGCCAGCCAGGGTCTCTCTCTCTCTCTCCACCAGCCAGGGTTTCTCTCTCTCTCCACCAGCCAGGGTCTCTCTCTCTCTCTCTCCGCCAGCCAGGGTCTCTCTCTCTCTCTCTCTGCCAGCCAGGGTCTCTCTCTCTCCCTCTCCGCCAGCCAGGGTCTCTCTCTCTCTCTCTCCACCAGCCAGGGTCTCTCTCTCTCTCTCTCCACCAGCCAGGGTCTCTCTCTCTCTCTCTCCACCAGCCAGGGTCTCTCTCTCTCTCTCTCCAACAGCCAGGGTCTCTCTCTCTCTCTCTCCACCAGCCAGGGTCTCTCTCTCTCTCTCTCACCAGCCAGGGTCTCTCTCTCTCTCTCTCCACCAGCCAGGGTCTCTCTCTCTCTCTCCCCCAGCCAGGGTCTCTCTCTCTCTCTCTCCACCAGCCAGGGTCTCTCTCTCTCTCTCTCCACCAGCCAGGGTCTCTCTCTCTCTCTCTCCACCAGCCAGGGTCTCTCTCTCTCTCTCTCCACCAGCCAGGGTCTCTCTCTCTCTCTCTCCACCAGCCAGGGTCTCTCTCTCTCTCTCTCCGCCAGCCAGGGTCTCTCTCTCTCTCTCTCCACCAGCCAGGGTCTCTCTCTCTCTCTCTCCACCAGCCAGGGTCTCTCTCTCTCTCTCTCCACCAGCCAGGGTCTCTCTCTCTCTCTCTCCACCAGCCAGGGTCTCTCTCTCTCTCTCTCCACCAGCCAGGGTCTCTCTCTCTCTCTCTCCACCAGCCAGGGTCTCTCTCTCTCTCTCTCCACCAGCCAGGGTCTCTCTCTCTCTCTCTCCACCAGCCAGGGTCTCTCTCTCTCTCTCCACCAGCCAGGGTCTCTCTCTCTCTCTCTCCACCAGCCAGGGTCTCTCTCTCTCTCTCTCCACCAGCCAGGGTCTCTCTCTCTCTCTCTCCACCAGCCAGGGTCTCTCTCTCTCTCTCCTCCAGCCAGGGTCTCTCTCTCTCTCTCTCCACCAGCCAGGGTCTCTCTCTCTCTCTCTCCACCAGCCAGGGTCTCTCTCTCTCTCTCCACCAGCCAGGGTCTCTCTCTCTCTCTCTCCACCAGCCAGGGTCTCTCTCTCTCTCTCTCCACCAGCCAGGTTCTCACTCTCTCTCTCCTCCAGCCAGGGTCTCTCTCTCTCTCTCTCCACCAGCCAGGGTCTCTCTCTCTCTCTCTCCACCAGCCAGGGTCTCTCTCTCTCTCTCTCCACCAGCCAGGGTCTCTCTCTCTCTCTCTCCACCAGCCAGGGTCTCTCTCTCTCTCTCTCCACCAGCCAGGGTCTCTCTCTCTCTCTCTCCACCAGCCAGGGTCTCTCTCTCTCTCTCTCCGCCAGCCAGGGTCTCTCTCTCTCTCTCTCCACCAGCCAGGGTCTCTCTCTCTCTCTCTCCACCAGCCAGGGTCTCTCTCTCTCTCTCTCCACCAGCCAGGGTCTCTCTCTCTCTCTCTCCTCCAGCCAGGGTCTCTCTCTCTCTCTCTCCACCAGCCAGGGTCTCTCTCTCTCTCTCTCCACCAGCCAGGGTCTCTCTCTCTCTCTCTCCACCAGCCAGGGTCTCTCTCTCTCTCTCTCCACCAGCCAGGGTCTCTCTCTCTCTCTCTCCACCAGCCAGGGTCTCTCTCTCTCTCTCCACCAGCCAGGGTCTCTCTCTCTCTCTCTCCACCAGCCAGGGTCTCTCTCTCTCTCTCTCCACCAGCCAGGGTCTCTCTCTCTCTCTCTCCGCCAGCCAGGGTCTCTCTCTCTCTCTCTCCACCAGCCAGGGTCTCTCTCTCTCTCTCTCCACCAGCCAGGGTCTCTCTCTCTCTCTCTCCACCAGCCAGGGTCTCTCTCTCTCTCTCTCCGCCAGCCAGGGTCTCTCTCTCTCTCTCTCCACCAGCCAGGGTCTCTCTCTCTCTCTCTCCACCAGCCAGGGTCTCTCTCTCTCTCTCTCCGCCAGCCAGGGTCTCTCTCTCTCTCTCTCCACCAGCCAGGGTCTCTCTCTCTCTCTCTCCGCCAGCCAGGGTCTCTCTCTCTCTCTCTCCACCAGCCAGGGTCTCTCTCTCTCTCTCTCCACCAGCCAGGGTCTCTCTCTCTCTCTCTCCGCCAGCCAGGGTCTCTCTCTCTCTCTCTCCACCAGCCAGGGTCTCTCTCTCTCTCTCTCCACCAGCCAGGGTCTCTCTCTCTCTCTCTCCACCAGCCAGGGTCTCTCTCTCTCTCTCTCCACCAGCCAGGGTCTCTCTCTCTCTCTCCACCAGCCAGGGTCTCTCTCTCTCTCTCCACCAGCCAGGGTCTCTCTCTCTCTCTCTCCACCAGCCAGGGTCTCTCTCTCTCTCTCTCCACCAGCCAGGGTGTCTCTCTCTCTCTCTCCACCAGCCAGGGTCTCTCTCTCTCTCTCTCCACCAGCCAGGGTCTCTCTCTCTCTCTCTCCACCAGCCAGGTCTCTCTCTCTCTCTCTCCACCAGCCAGGGTCTCTCTCTCTCTCTCTCCACCAGCCAGGGTCTCTCTCTCTCTCTCCACCAGCCAGGGTCTCTCTCTCTCTCTCTCCACCAGCCAGGGTCTCTCTCTCTCTCTCCACCAGCCAGGGTCTCTCTCTCTCTCTCTCCACCAGCCAGGGTCTCTCTCTCTCTCTCTCCACCAGCCAGGGTCTCTCTCTCTCTCTCTCCACCAGCCAGGGTCTCTCTCTCTCCCTCTCCACCAGCCAGGGTCTCTCTCTCTCTCTCCACCAGCCAGGGTCTCTCTCTCTCTCTCTCCACCAGCCAGGGTCTCTCTCTCTCTCTCTCCACCAGCCAGGGTCTCTCTCTCTCTCTCCACCAGCCAGGGTCTCTCTCTCTCTCTCTCCACCAGCCAGGGTCTCTCTCTCTCTCTCCACCAGCCAGGGTCTCTCTCTCTCTCTCTCCACCAGCCAGGGTCTCTCTCTCTCTCTCTCCACCAGCCAGGGTCTCTCTCTCTCTCTCTCCCCCAGCCAGGGTCTCTCTCTCTCTCTCCACCTGCCAGGGTCTCTCTCTCTCTCTCCACCAGCCAGGGTCTCTCTCTCTCTCTCTCCACCAGCCAGGGTCTCTCTCTCTCTCTCCACCAGCCAGGGTCTCTCTCTCTCTCTCTTCACCAGCCAGGGTCTCTCTCTCTCTCTCTCCACCAGCCAGGGTCTCTCTCTCTCTCTCTCCACCAGCCAGGGTCTCTCTCTCTCTCTCTCCACCAGCCAGGGTCTCTCTCTCTCTCTCCACCAGCCAGGGTCTCTCTCTCTCTCTCTCCACCAGCCAGGGTCTCTCTCTCTCTCTCCACCAGCCAGGGTCTCTCTCTCTCTCTCTCCACCAGCCAGGGTCTCTCTCTCTCTCTCTCCACCAGCCAGGGTCTCTCTCTCTCTCTCTCCACCAGCCAGGGTCTCTCTCTCTCTCTCCACCAGCCAGGGTCTCTCTCTCTCTCTCTCCACCAGCCAGGGTCTCTCTCTCTCTCTCTCCACCAGCCAGGGTCTCTCTCTCTCTCTCTCCACCAGCCAGGGTCTCTCTCTCTCTCTCTCCACCAGCCAGGGTCTCTCTCTCTCTCTCTCCACCAGCCAGGGTCTCTCTCTCTCTCTCTCCACCAGCCAGGGTCTCTCTCTCTCTCTCTCCACCAGCCAGGGTCTCTCTCTCTCTCTCTCCACCAGCCAGGGTCTCTCTCTCTCTCTCTCCACCAGCCAGGGTCTCTCTCTCTCTCTCTCCACCAGCCAGGGTCTCTCTCTCTCTCTCTCCACCAGCCAGGGTCTCTCTCTCTCTCTCCACCAGCCAGGGTCTCTCTCTCTCTCTCTCCACCAGCCAGGGTCTCTCTCTCTCTCTCTCCACCAGCCAGGGTCTCTCTCTCTCTCTCTCCACCAGCCAGGGTCTCTCTCTCTCTCTCTCCACCAGCCAGGGTCTCTCTCTCACTCTCTCCACCAGCCAGGGTCTCTCTCTCTCTCTCTCCAGCCAGCCAGGGTCTCTCTCTCTCTCTCTCCACCAGCCAGGGTCTCTCTCTCTCTCTCTCCACCAGCCAGGGTCTCTCTCTCTCTCTCTCCACCAGCCAGGGTCTCTCTCTCTCTCTCTCCACCAGCCAGGGTCTCTCTCTCTCTCTCTCCGCCAGCCAGGGTCTCTCTCTCTCTCTCTCCACCAGCCAGGGTCTCTCTCTCTCTCTCTCCACCAGCCAGGGTCTCTCTCTCTCTCTCTCCACCAGCCAGGGTCTCTCTCTCTCTCTCTCCACCAGCCAGGGTCTCTCTCTCTCTCTCTCCACCAGCCAGGGTCTCTCTCTCTCTCTCTCCACCAGCCAGGGTCTCTCTCTCTCTCTCTCCACCAGCCAGGGTCTCTCTCTCTCTCTCCACCAGCCAGGGTCTCTCTCTCTCTCTCCACCAGCCAGGGTCTCTCTCTCTCTCCGCCAGCCAGGGTCTCTCTCTCTCTCTCTCCACCAGCCAGGGTCTCTCTCTCTCTCTCTCCGCCAGCCAGGGTCTCTCTCTCTCTCTCGACGAGCCAGGGTTTCTCTGTCTCCCAACAGCCAGGGTCTCTCTCTCTCTCTCTCCGCCAGCCACGGTCTCTCTCTCTATCTCTCCGCCAGCCAGGGTCTCTCTCTCTCTCTCTACGCCAGCCAGGGTCTCTCTCTCTCTCTCTCCACCAGCCAGGGTCTCTCTCTCTCTCTCTCCACCAGCCAGGGTCTCTCTCTATCTCTCTCCACCAGCCAGGGTCTCTCTCTCTCTCTCTCCACCAGCCAGGGTCTCTCTCTCTCTCTCTCCACCAGCCAGGGTCTCTCTCTCTCTCTCACGCCAGCCAGGGTCTCTCTCTCTCTCTCTCCACCAGCCAGGGTCTCTCTCTCTCTCTTCCACCAGCCAGGGTCTCTCTCTCTCTCTCTCCGCCAGCCAGGGTCTCTCTCTCTCTCTCTCCACCAGCCAGGGTCTCTCTCTCTCTCTCTCCACCAGCCAGGGTCTCTCTCTCTCTCTCTCCACCAGCCAGGGTCTCTCTCTCTCTCTCTCCACCAGCCAGGGTCTCTCTCTCTCTCTCTCCACCAGCCAGGGTCTCTCTCTCTCTCTCCACCAGCCAGGGTCTCTCTCTCTCTCTCTCCACCAGCCAGGGTCTCTCTCTCTCTCTCTCCACCAGCCAGGGTCTCTCTCTCTCTCTCTCCACCAGCCAGGGTCTCTCTCTCTCTCTCCACCAGCCAGGGTCTCTCTCTCTCTCTCCACCAGCCAGGGTCTCTCTCTCTCTCTCTCCACCAGCCAGGGTCTCTCTCTCTCTCTCCACCAGCCAGGGTCTCTCTCTCTCTCTCTCACCAGCCAGGGTCTCTCTCTCTCTCCTCCACCAGCCAGGGTCTCTCTCTCTCTCTCTCCACCAGCCAGGGTCTCTCTCTCTCTCTCCTCCAGCCAGGGTCTCTCTCTCTCTCTCCACCAGCCAGGGTCTCTCTCTCTCTCTCTCCACCAGCCAGGGTCTCTCTCTCTCTCTCTCCACCAGCCAGGGTCTCTCTCTCTCTCTCCACCAGCCAGGGTCTCTCTCTCTCTCTCCACCAGCCAGGTCTCTCTCTCTCTCTCTCCGCCAGCCAGGGTCTCTCTCTCTCTCTCTCCACCAGCCAGTGTCTCTCTCTCTCTCCACCAGCCAGGGTCTCTCTCTCTCTCTCTCCACCAGCCAGGGTCTCTCTCTCTCTCTCTCTCCACCAGCCAGGGTCTCTCTCTCTCTCTCTCCACCAGCCAGGGTCTCTATCTCTCTCTCCGCCAGCCAGGGTCTCTCTCTCTCTCCACCAGCCAGGGTCTCTCTCTCTCTCTCTCCACCAGCCAGGGTCTCTCTCTCTCTCCACCAGCCAGGGTCTCTCTCTCTCTCTCTCCACCAGCCAGGGTCTCTCTCTCTCTCTCTCCACCAGCCAGGGTCTCTCTCTCTCTCTCTCCACCAGCCAGGGTTTCTCTCTCTCTCCGCCAGCCAGGGTCTCTCTCTCTCTCTCCGCCAGCCAGGGTCTCTCTCTCTCTCTCTCCACAGCCAGGGTCTCTCTCTCTCTCTCTCCACCAGCCAGGGTCTCTCTCTCTCTCTCTCCACCAGCCAGGGTCTCTCTCTCTCTCTCTCCACCAGCCAGGGTCTCTCTCTCTCTCTCTCCACCAGCCAGGGTCTCTCTCTCTCTCCACCAGCCAGGGTCTCTCTCTCTCTCTCCACCAGCCAGGGTCTCTCTCTCTCTCCACCAGCCAGGGTCTCTCTCTCTCTCTCTCCAACAGCCAGGGTCTCTCTCTCTCTCTCTCCACCAGCCAGGGTCTCTCTCTCTCTCTCTCCACCAGCCAGGGTCTCTCTCTCTCTCTCTCCACCAGCCAGGGTCTCTCTCTCTCTCTCTCCACCAGCCAGGGTCTCTCTCTCTCTCTCTCTCCACCAGCCAGGGTCTCTCTCTCTCTCTCTCCACCAGCCAGGGTCTCTCTCTCTCTCTCTCCACCAGCCAGGGTCTCTCTCTCTCTCTCTCCACCAGCCAGGGTCTCTCTCTCTCTCTCTCCACCAGCCAGGGTCTCTCTCTCTCTCTCTCCACCAGCCAGGGTCTCTCTCTCTCTCTCTCCACCAGCCAGGGTCTCTCTATCTCTCTCTCCACCAGCCAGGGTCTCTCTTCACCAGCCAGGGTCTCACTCTCTCTCTCTCCACCAGCCAGGGTCTCTCTCTCTCTCTCTCCACCAGCCAGGGTCTCTCTCTCTCTCTCTCCACCAGCCAGGGTCTCTCTCTCTCTCTCTCCACCAGCCAGGGTCTCTCTCTCTCTCTCTCCACCAGCCAGGGTCTCTCTCTCTCTCTCTCCGCCAGCCAGGGTCTCTCTCTCTCTCTCTCCACCAGCCAGGG
Source organism: Carcharodon carcharias (assembly GCF_017639515.1). Classification (NCBI taxonomy): domain Eukaryota; kingdom Metazoa; phylum Chordata; class Chondrichthyes; order Lamniformes; family Lamnidae; genus Carcharodon; species Carcharodon carcharias. The sequence continues at coordinate 105,000 of NW_024470783.1, read as the reverse complement.
TCTCTCTCTCTCTCTCTCCACCAGCCAGGGTCTCTCTCTCTCTCTCTCCACCAGCCAGGGTCTCTCTCTCTCTCTCTCCACCAGCCAGGGTCTCTCTCTCTCTCTCCACCAGCCAGGGTCTCTCTCTCTCTCTCTCCACCAGCCAGGGTCTCTCTCTCTCTCTCTCCGCCAGCCAGGGTCTCTCTCTCTCTCTCTCCACCAGCCAGGGTCTCTCTCTCTCTCTCTCCACCCAGCCAGGGTCTCTCTCTCTCTCTCTCCACCAGCCAGCGTCTCTCTCTCTCTCTCTCCACCAGCCAGGGTCTCTCTCTCTCTCTCTCCACCAGCCAGGGTCTCTCTCTCTCTCTCTCCACCAGCCAGGGTCTCTCTCTCTCTCTCTCCACCAGCCAGGGTCTCTCTCTCTCTCTCTCCACCAGCCAGGGTCTCTCTCTCTCTCTCTCACCAGCCAGGGTCTCTCTCTCTCTCTCTCCACCAGCCAGGGTCTCTCTCTCTCTCCTCCACCAGCCAGGTCTCTCTCTCTCTCTCACCAGCCAGGGTCTCTCTCTCTCTCTCTCCACCAGCCAGGGTCTCTCTCTCTCTCTCTCCACCAGCCAGGGTCTCTCTCTCTCTCTCTCCACCAGCCAGGGTCTCTCTCTCTCTCTCTCCACCAGCCAGGGTCTCTCTCTCTCTCTCTCCACCAGCCAGGGTCTCTCTCTCTCTCTCTCCACCAGCCAGGGTCTCTCTCTCTCACACTCCACCAGCCAGGGTCTCTCTCTCTCTCTCTCCACCAGCCAGGGTCTCTCTCTCTCTCTTTCTCCACCAGCCAGGGTCTCTCTCTCTCTCTCTCCGCCAGCCAGGATCGCTCTCTCTCTCTCTCCACAGCCAGGGATTCTCTCTCTCTCTCTCCACAAGCCAGGGTCTCTCTCTCTCTCTCTCCACCAGCCAGGGTCTCTCTCTCTCTCTCTCCACCAGCCAGGGTCTCTCTCTCTCTCTCTCCACCAGCCAGGGTCTCTCTCTCTCTCTCCACCAGCCAGGGTCTCTCTCTCTCTCTCTCCACCAGCCAGGGTCTCTCTCTCTCTCTCTCTCCACCAGCCAGGGTCTCTCTCTCTCTCTCTCCACCAGCCAGGGTCTCTCTCTCTCTCTCTCCACCAGCCAGGGTCTCTCTCTCTCTCTCTCCACCAGCCAGGGTCTCTCTCTCTCTCTCCACCAGCCAGGGTCTCTCTCTCTCTCTCCACAGCCAGGGTCTCTCTCTCTCTCTCTCCACCAGCCAGGGTCTCTCTCTCTCTCTCCACCAGCCAGGGTCTCTCTCTCTCTCTCTCCACCAGCCAGGGTCTCTCTCTCTCTCTCTCCACCAGCCAGGGTCTCTCTCACTCTCTCTCCGTCAGCCAGGGTCTCTCTCTCTCTCTCCACCAGCCAGGTTTTCTCTCTCTCTCCACCAGCCAGGGTCTCTCTCTCTTTCTCTCCGCAAGCCATGGTCTACCTCTCTATCTCTCCACCAGCCAGGGTCTCTCTCTCTCTCTCTCCACCAGCCAGGGTCTCTCTCTCTCTCTCCACCAGCCAGGGTCTCTCTCTCTCTCTCCACCAGCCAGGGTCTCTCTCTCTCTCTCTCCACCAGCCAGGGTCTCTCTCTCTCTCTCCACCAGCCAGGGTCTCTCTCTCTCTCTCTCCACCAGCCAGGGTCTCTCTCTCTCTCTCTCCACCAGCCAGGGTCTCTCTCTCTCTCTCTCCACCAGCCAGGGTCTCTCTCTATCTCTCTCACCAGCCAGGGTCTCTCTCTCTCTCTCTCCACCAGCCAGGGTCTCTCTCTCTCTCTCTCCACCAGCCAGGGTCTCTCTCTCTCTCTCTCCACCAGCCAGGGTCTCTCTCTCTCTCTCTCCACCAGCCAGGGTCTCTCTCTCTCTCTCTCCACCAGCCAGGGTCTCTCTCTCTCTCTCTCCACCAGCCAGCGTCTCTCTCTCTCTCTCTCCACCAGCCAGGGTCTCTCTCTCTCTCTCCACCAGCCAGGGTCTCTCTCTCTCTCTCTCCACCAGCCAGGGTCTCTCTCTCTCTCTCCACCAGCCAGGGTCTCTCTCTCTCTCTCTCCACCAGCCAGGGTCTCTCTCTCTCTCTCTCCACCAGCCAGGGTCTCTCTCTCTCTCTCTCCACCAGCCAGGGTCTCTCTCTCTCTCTCTCCACCAGCCAGGGTCTCTCTCTCTCTCTCTCCACCAGCCAGGGTCTCTCTCTCTCTCTCTCCACCAGCCAGGGTCCCTCTCTCTCTCTCTCCACCAGCCAGGGTCTCTCTCTCTCTCTCTCCACCATCCAGGGTCTCTCGCTTTCTCTCTCCACCGGCCAGGGTTTCTCTCTCTCTCTCTCCACCGGCCAGGGTCTCTCTCTCTCTCTCCACCAGCCAGGGTCTCTCTTCACCAGCCAGGGTCTCACTCTCTCTCTCTCCACCAGCCAGGGTCTCTCTCTCTCTCTTCTCCACCACCAAGGGTCTCTCTCTGTTTCTCTCCACCAGCCAGGGTCTCTCTCTCTCTCTCCGCAAGCCAGGGTCTCTCTCTCGCTCTCTCCACCAGCCAGGGTCTCTCTCTCTCTCTCACCAGCCAGGGTCTCTCTCTCTCTCTCTCCACCAGCCAGGGTCTCTCTCTCTCTCTCTCCACCAGCCAGGGTCTCTCTCTCTCTCTCTCCACCAGCCAGGGTCTCTCTCTCTCTCTCTCCACCAGCCAGGGTCTCTCTCTCTCTCTCCACCAGCCAGGGTCTCTCTCTCTCTCTCTCCAGCCAGCCAGGGTCTCTCTCTCTCTCTCTCCACCAGCCAGGGTCTCTCTCTCTCTCTCTCCACCAGCCAGGGTCTCTCTCTCTCTCTCTCCACCAGCCAGGGTCTCTCTCTCTCTCTCTCCACCAGCCAGGGTCTCTCTCTCTCTCTCTCCACCAGCCAGGGTCCTCTCTCTCTCTCTCCACCAGCCAGGGTCTCTCTCTCTCTCTCTCCACCAGCCAGGGTCTCTCTCTCTCTCTCTCCACCAGCCAGGGTCTCTCTCTCTCTCTCCACCAGCCAGGGTCTCTCTCTCTCTCTCTCCACCAGCCAGGGTCTCTCTCTCTCTCCACCAGCCAGGGTCTCTCTCTCTCTCTCTCCACCAGCCAGGGTCTCTCTCTCTCTCTCTCCACCAGCCAGGGTCTCTCTCTCTCTCTCTCCACCAGCCAGGGTCTCTCTCTCTCTCTCTCCACCAGCCAGGGTCTCTCTCTCTCTCTCCACCAGCCAGGGTCTCTCTCTCTCTCTCTCCACCAGCCAGGGTCTCTCTCTCTCTCTCTCCACCAGCCAGGGTCTCTCTCTCTCTCCACCAGCCAGGGTCTCTCTCTCTCTCTCTCTCCACCAGCCAGGGTCTCTCTCTCTCTCTCTCCACCAGCCAGGGTCTCTCTCTCTCTCTCTCCACCAGCCAGGGTCTCTCTCTCTCTCTCTCCACCAGCCAGGGTCTCTCTCTCTCTCTCCACCAGCCAGGGTCTCTCTCTCTCTCTCTCCACCAGCCAGGGTCTCTCTCTCTCTCTCCACCAGCCAGGGTCTCTCTCTCTCTCTCCACCAGCCAGGGTCTTTCTCTCTCTCTCTCCACCAGCCAGGGTCTCTCTCTCTCTCTCTCCACCAGCCAGGGTCTCTCTCTCTCTCTCTCCACCAGCCAGGGTCTCTCTCTCTCTCTCCACCAGCCAGGGTCTCTCTCTCTCTCTCTCCGCCAGCCAGGGTCGCTCTCTCTCTCTCTCCACCAGCCAGGGATTCTCTCTCTCTCTCTCCACCAGCCAGGGTCTCTCTCTCTCTCTCTCCACCAGCCAGGGTCTCTCTCTCTCTCTCTCCACCAGCCAGGGTCTCTCTCTCTCTCTCTCCACCAGCCAGGTTCTCTCTCTCTCTCTCTCCACCAGCCAGGGTCTCTCTCTCTCTCTCTCCACCAGCCAGGGTCTCTCTCTCTCTCTCTCCACCAGCCAGGGTCTCTCTCTCTCTCTCTCCGCCAGCCAGGGTCTCTCTCTCTCTCTCTCCACCAGCCAGGGTCTCTCTCTCTCTCTCTCCACCAGCCAGGGTCTCTCTCTCTCTCTCTCCACCAGCCAGGGGTCTCTCTCTCTCTCTCTCCACCAGCCAGGGTCTCTCTCTCTCTCTCACCAGCAGGGTCTCTCTCTCTCTCTCTCCACCAGCCAGGGTCTCTCTCTCTCTCTCTCCACCAGCCAGGGTCTCTCTCTCTCTCTCCACCAGCCAGGGTCTCTCTCTCTCTCTCTCCACCAGCCAGGGTCTCTCTCTCTCTCTCTCCACCAGCCAGGGTCTCTCTCTCTCTCTCTCCACCAGCCAGGGTCTCTCTCTCTCTCTCTCCACCAGCCAGGGTCTCTCTCTCTATCTCCACCAGCCAGGGTCTCTCTCTCTCTCTCTCCACCAGCCAGGGTCTCTCTCTCTCTCTCTCCACCAGCCAGGGTCTCTCTCTCTCTCTCTCCACCAGCCAGGGTCTCTCTCTCTCTCTCTCCACCAGCCAGGGTCTCTCTCTCTCTCTCTCCACCAGCCAGGGTCTCTCTCTCTCTCTCCACCAGCCAGGGTCTCTCTCTCTCTCTCCACCAGCCAGGGTCTCTCTCTCTCTCTCTCCACCAGCCAGGGTCTCTCTCTCTCTCTCTCCACCAGCCAGGGTCTCTCTCTCTCTCTCTCCACCAGCCAGTGTCTCTCTCTCTCTCTCCACCAGCCAGGGTCTCTCTCTCTCTCTCTCCACCAGCCAGGGTCTCTCTCTCTCTCTCTCCACCAGCCAGGGTCTCTCTCTCTCTCTCTCCACCAGCCAGGGTCTCTCTCTCTCTCTCTCCACCAGCCAGTGTCTCTCTCTCTCTCTCTCCCACAGCCAGGGTCTCTCTCTCTCTCTCTCCACCAGCCAGGGTCTCTCTCTCTCTCTCTCCACCAGCCAGGGTCTCTCTCTCTCTCTCTCCACCAGCCAGGGTCTCTCTCTCTCTCTCTCCACCAGCCAGGGTCTCTCTCTCTCTCTCCACCAGCCAGGGTCCTCTCTCTCTCTCCACCAGCCAGGGCTCTCTCTCTCTCTCTCCACAGCCAGGGTCTCTCTCTCTCTCTCCACCAGCCAGGGTCTCTCTCTCTCTCTCACAGCCAGGGTCTCTCTCTCTCTCTCTCCACCAGCCAGGGTCTCTCTCTCTCTCTCCACCAGCCAGGGTCTCTCTCTCTCTCTCCACCAGCCAGGGTCTCTCTCTCTCTCTCCACCAGCCAGGGTCTCTCTCTCTATCCGCTCACCAGCCAGGGTCTCTCTCTCTCTCTCTCACCAGCCAGGGTCTCTCTCTCTCTCTCTCCACCAGCCAGGGTCTCTCTCTCTCTCTCTCCACCAGCCAGGGTCTCTCTCTCTCTCTCTCCACCAGCCAGGGTCTCTCTCTCTCTCTCTCCGCCAGCCAGGGTCTCTCTCTCTCTCTCCACCAGCCAGGGTCTCTCTCTCTCTCCACCAGCCAGGGTCTCTCTCTCTCCACCAGCCAGGGTCTCTCTCTCTCTCTCCAAAGCCAGGGTCTCTCTCTCTCTCTCTCTCCACCAGCCAGGGTCTCTCTCTCTCTCTCTCCACCGAGCCAGGGTCTCTCTCTCTCTCTGCTCCACCAGCCAGGGTCTCTCTCTCTCTCTCTCCACCAGCCAGGGTCTCTCTCTCTCTCTCTCCACCAGCCAGGGGTCTCTCTCTCTCTCTCTCCACCAGCCAGGGTCTCTCTCTCTCTCTCTCCACCAGCCAGGGTCTCTCTCTCTCTCTCTCCACCAGCCAGGGTCTCCCTCTATCTCTCCACCTGCCAGGGTCTCTCTCTCTCTCTCTCCACAAGCCAGGGTCTCTCTCTCTCTCTCTCCACCAGCCAGGGTCTCTCTCTCTCTCTCTCCACCAGCCAGGGTCTCTCTCTCTCTCTCTCCACCAGCCAGGGTCCTCTCTCTCTCTCTCCACCAGCCAGGGTCTCTCTCTCTCTCTCTCCACCAGCCAGGGTCTCTCTCTCTCTCTCTCCACCAGCCAGGGTCTCTCTCTCTCTCTCTCCACCAGCCAGGGTCTCTCTCTCTCTCTCTCCACCAGCCAGGGTCTCTCTCTCTCTCTCTCCACCAGCCAGGGTCTCTCTCTCTCTCTCTCCACCAGCCAGGGTCTCTCTCTCTCTCTCTCCACCAGCCAGGGTCTCTCTCTCTCTCTCTCCACCAGCCAGGGTCTCTCTCTCTCTCTCTCCACCAGCCAGGGTCTCTCTCTCTCTCTCTCCACCAGCCAGGGTCTCTCTCTCTCTCTCTCCGCCAGCCAGGGTCTCTCTCTCTCTCTCCACCAGCCAGGGTCTCTCTCTCTCTCTCTCCACCAGCCAGGGTCTCTCTCTCTCTCTCACCAGCCACGGGTCTCTCTCTCTCTCTCTCCACCAGCCAGGGTCTCTCTCTCTCTCTCTCCACCAGCCAGGGTCTCTCTCTCTCTCTCTCACCAGCCAGGGTCTCTCTCTCTCTCTCTCCACCAGCCAGGGTCTCTCTCTCTCTCTCCACCAGCCAGGGTCTCTCTCTCTCTCTCCGCCAGCCACGGTCTCTCTCTCTCTCTCTCCGCCAGCCAGGGTCTCTCTCTCTCTCTCTCCACCAGCCAGGGTCTCTCTCTCTCTCTCTCCACCAGCCAGGGTCTCTCTCTCTCTCTTCTCCACCAGCCAGGGTCTCTCTCTCTCTCTCTCCACCAGCCAGGGTCTCTCTCTCTCTCTCTCCACCAGCCAGGGTCTCTCTCTCTCTCTCTCCACCAGCCAGGGTCTCTCTCTCTCTCTTTCCACCAGCCAGGGTCTCTCTCTCTCTCTCTCCACCAGCCAGGGTCTCTCTCTCTCTCTCTCCACCAGCCAGGGTCTCTCTCTCTCTCTCTCCACCAGCCAGGGATTCACTCTCTCTCTCTCCACCAGCCAGGGTCTCTCTCTCTCTCTCTCCACCAGCCAGGGTCTCTCTCTCTCTCTCTCCACCAGCCAGGGTCTCTCTCTCTCTCTCTCCAACAGCCAGGGTCTCTCTCTCTCTCTCTCCACCAGCCAGGGTCTCTCTCTCTCTCTCTCCACCAGCCAGGGTCTCTCTCTCTCTCTCCACCAGCCAGGGTCTCTCTCTCTCTCTCTCCACCAGCCAGGGTCTCTCTCTCTCTCTCTCCACCAGCCAGGGTCTCTCTCTCTCTCTCTCACCAGCCAGGGTCTCTCTCTCTCTCTCTCCACCAGCCAGGGTCTCTCTCTCTCTCTCTCCACCAGCCAGGGTCTCTCTCTCTCTCTCTCCACCAGCCAGGGTCTCTCTCTCTCTCTCTCCACCAGCCAGGGTCTCTCTCTCTCTCTCTCCACCAGCCAGGGTCTCTCTCTCTCTCTCCACCAGCCAGGGTCTCTCTCTCTCTCTCTCCACCAGCCAGGGTCTCTCTCTCTCTCTCCACCAGCCAGGGTCTCTCTCTTTCACTCTCTCCACCAGCCAGGGTCTCACTCTCTCTCTCTCCACCAGCCAGGGTTTCTCTCTCTCTCTCTCACCAGCCAGGGTCTCTCTCTCTCTCTCTCACCAGCCAGGGTCTCTCTCTCTCTCTCTCCACCAGCCAGGGTCTCTCTCTCTCTCTCCACCAGCCAGGGTCTCTCTCTCTCTCTCTCCACCAGCCAGGGTCTCTCTCTCTCTCTCTCCACCAGCCAGGGTCTCTCTCTCTCTCTCTCCAACAGCGAGGGTCTCTCTCTCTCTCTCTCCACCAGCCAGGGTCTCTCTCTCTCTCTCTTCCCCAGCCAGGGTCTCTCTCTCTCTCTCTCCACCAGCCAGGGTCTCTCTCTCTCTCTCTCACCAGCCAGGGTCTCTCTCTCTCTCTCTCCCCAGCCAGGGTCTCCTCTCTCTCTCTCCACCAGCCAGGGTCTCTCTCTCTCTCTCCACCAGCCAGGGTCTCTCTCTCTCTCTCTCCACCAGCCAGGGTCTCTCTCTCTCTCTCTCCACCAGCCAGGGTCTCTCTCTCTCTCTCTCCACCAGCCAGGGTCTCTCTCTCTCTATCTCCACCAGCCAGGGTCTCTCTCTCTCTCTATCCACCAGCCAGGTCTCTCTCTATCTCTCTCCACCAGCCAGGGTCTCTCTCTCTCTCTCTCCAGCCAGCCAGGGTCTCTCTCTCTCTCTCTCCAGCCAGCCAGGGTCTCTCTCTCTCTCTCTCCACCAGCCAGGGTCTCTCTCTCTCTCTCTCCTCCAGCCAGGGTCTCTCTCTCTCTCTCTCCACCAGCCAGGGTCTCTCTCTCTCTCTCCACCAGCCAGGGTCTCTCTCTCTCTCTCTCCACCAGCCAGGGTCTCTCTCTCTCTCCACCAGCCAGGGTCTCTCTCTCTCTCTCTCCACCAGCCAGGGTCTCTCTCTCTCTCTCTCCACCAGCCAGGGTCTCTCTCTCTCTCTCTCCACCAGCCAGGGTCTCTCTCTCTCTCTCTCCACCAGCCAGGGTCTCTCTCTCTCTCTCCACCAGCCAGGGTCTCTCTCTCTCTCTCTCCAGCCAGCCAGGGTCTCTCTCTCTCTCTCTCCACCAGCCAGGGTCTCTCTCTCTCTCTCTCCACCAGCCAGGGTCTCTCTCTCTCTCTCTCCACCAGCCAGGGTCTCTCTCTCTCTCTCTCCACCAGCCAGGGTCTCTCTCTCTCTCTCTCCACCAGCCAGGGTCTCTCTCTCTCTCTCTCCACCAGCCAGGGTCTCTCTCTCTCTCTCTCCACCAGCCAGGGTCTCTCTATCTCTCTTTCCACCAGCCAGGGTCTCTCTCTCTCTCTCTCCACCAGCCAGGATCTCTCTCTCTCTCTCTCCACCAGCCAGGGTCTCTCTCTCTCTCTCTCCACCAGCCAGGGTCTCTCTCTCTCTCTCCACCAGCCAGGGTCTCTCTCTCTCTCTCCACCAGCCAGGGTCTCTCTCTCTCTCTCCACCAGCCAGGGTCTCTCTCTCTCTCTCTCCACCAGCCAGGGTCTCTCTCTCTCTCTCTCCACCAGCCAGGGTCTCTCTCTCTCTCTCCACCAGCCAGGGTCTCTCTCTCTCTCTCTCCACCAGCCAGGGTCTCTCTCTCTCTCTCTCCACCAGCCAGGGTCTCTCTCTCTCTCTCTCCACCAGCCAGGGTCTCTCTCTCTCTCTCTCCACCAGCCAGGGTCTCTCTCTCTCTCTCTCCACCAGCCAGGGTCTCTCTCTCTCTCTCTCCACCAGCCAGGGTCTCTCTCTCTCTCTCTCCACCAGCCAGGGTCTCTCTCTCTCTCTCTCCACCAGCCAGGGTCTCTCTCTCTCTCTCTCTCCGCCAGCCAGGGTCTCTCTCTCTCTCTCTCCACAGCCAGGGTCTCTCTCTCTCTCTCTCCACCAGCCAGGGTTTCTCTCTCTCTCTCTCCACCAGCCAGACTCTCTCTCTCTCTCCACCAGCCAGGGTCTCTCTCTCTCTCTCTCCACCAGCCAGGGTCTCTCTCTCTCTCTCTCCACCAGCCAGGGTTTCTCTCTCTCTCTCTTCACCACCAAGGGTCTCTCTCTCTTTCTCTCCACCACCCAGGGTGTCTCTCTCTCTCTCCAGCAGCCAGGGTCTCTCTCTCTCTCTCTCCGCCAGCCAGGGTCTCTCGCTCTCTATCTCCACCAGCCAGGGTCTCTCTCTCTCTCTCTCCAGCAGCCAGGGTCTCTCTCTATCTCTCCTCCAGCCAGGGTCTCTCTCTCTCTCTCTCCACCAGCCAGGGTCTCTCTCACTCTCTCTCCACCAGCCAGGGTCTCTCTCTCTATCTCTCCACCAGCCAGGGTCTCTCTCTCTCTCTCTCCACCAGCCAGGGTCTCTCTCTCTCTCTCTCCACCAGCCAGGGTCTCTCTCTCTCTCTCTCCACCAGCCAGGGTCTCTCTCTCTCTCTCCACCAGCCAGGGTCTCTCTCTCTCTCTCTACACCAGCCAGGGTCTCTCTCTCTCTCTCTCATCCAGCCAGGGTCTCTCTCTCTCTCTCTCACGCCAGCCAGGGTCTCTCTCTCTCTCTCTCCACCAGCCAGGGTCTCTCTCTCTCTCTCTCCACCAGCCAGGGTCTCTCTCTCTCTCTCTCCACCAGCCAGGGTCTCTCTCTCTCTCTCTCCACCAGCCAGGGTCTCTCTCTCTCTCTCTCCCCAGCCAGGGTCTCTCTCTCTCTCTCTCCAGCCAGCCAGGGGTCTCTCTCTCTCTCCTCTCCACCAGCCAGGGTCTCTCTCTCTCTCTCTCACCAGCCAGGGTCTCTCTCTCTCTCTCTCCACCAGCCAGGGTCTCTCTCTCTCTCTCTCCACCAGCCAGGGTCTCTCTCTCTCTCTCTCTCCACCAGCCAGGGTCTCTCTCTCTCTCTCCACCAGCCAGGGTCTCTCTCTCTCTCTCTCCGCCAGCCAGGGTCTCTCTCTCTCTCTCCGCCAGCCAGGGTCTCTCTCTCTCTCTCTCCACCAGCCAGGGTCTCTCTCTCTCTCTCTCCACCAGCCAGGGTCTCTCTCTCTCTCTCTCCACCAGCCAGGGTCTCTCTCTCTCTCTCTCCACCAGCCAGGGTCTCTCTCTCTCTCTCTCCACAGCCAGGGTCTCTCTCTCTCTCTCTCCACCAGCCAGGGTCTCTCTCTCTCTCTCTCCACAGCCAGGGTTCTCTCTCTCTCTCTCTCCACCAGCCAGGGTCTCTCTCTCTCTCTCTCCACCAGCCAGGTCTCTCTCTCTCTCTCTCCACCAGCCAGGGTCTCTCTCTCTCCGGCCAGCCAGGGTCTCTCTCTCTCTCCACCAGCCAGGGTCTCTCTCATCTCTCTCCACCAGCCAGGGTCTCTCTCTCTCTCAACCAGCCAGGGTCTCTCTCTCTCTCTCTCCACCAGCCAGGGTCTCTCTCTCTCTCTCCACCAGCCAGGGTCTCTCTCTCTCCACCAGCCAGGCTCTCTCTCTCTCTCTCCGCCAGCCAGGGTCTCTCTCTCTCTCTCCACCAGCCAGGTCTCTCTCTCTCTCTCTCCACCAGCCAGGGTCTCTCTCTCTCTCTCCACCAGCCAGGGTCTCTCCTCTCTCTCTCCACCAGCCAGGGTCTCTCTCTCTCTCTCCACCAGCCAGGGTCTCTCTCTCTCTCTCCACCAGCCAGGGTCTCTCTCTCTCTCTCCACCAGCCAGGGTCTCTCTCTCTCTCTCTCCACCAGCCAGGGGTCTCTCTCTCTCTCTCTCCACCAGCCAGGGTCTCTCTCTCTCTCTCTCCACCAGCCAGGTCTCTCTCTCTCTCTCTCACCAGCCAGGGTCTCTCTCTCTCTCTCTCCACCAGCCAGGGTCTCTCTCTCTCTCTCTCCACCAGCCAGGGTCTCTCTCTCTCTCTCTCCACCAGCCAGGGTCTCTCTCTCTCTCTCTCCACCAGCCAGGGTCTCTCTCTCTCTCTCTCCACCAGCCAGGGTCTCTCTCTCTCTCTCTCTCCACCAGCCAGGGTCTCTCTCTCTCTCTCCACCAGCCAGGGTCTCTCTCTCTCTCTCCACCAGCCAGGGTCTCTCTCTCTCTCCACCAGCCAGGGTCTCTCTCTCTCTCTCCACCAGCCAGGGTCTCTCTCTCTCTCTCTCCACCAGCCAGGGTCTCTCTCTCTCTCTCTCCACCAGCCAGGGTCTCTCTCTCTCTCTCTCCACCAGCCAGGGTCTCTCTCTCTCTCTCTCTCCACCAGCCAGGGTCTCTCTCTCTCTCTCTCCACCAGCCAGGGTCTCTCTCTCTCTCTCTCCACCAGCCAGGGTCTCTCTCTCTCTCTCTCCACCAGCCAGGGTCTCTCTCTCTCTCTCTCCACCAGCCAGGGTCTCTCTCTCTCTCTCCGCCAGCCAGGGTCTCTCTCTCTCTCTCTCCACCAGCCAGGGTCTCTCTCTCTCTCTCTCCACCAGCCAGGGTCTCTCTCTCTCTCCACCAGCCAGGGTCTCACTCTCTCTCTCTCCACCAGCCAGGGTCTCTCTCTCTCTCTATCCACCAGCCAGGGTCTCTCTCTCTCTCTCCACCAGCCAGGGTCTCTCTCTCTCTCTCTCCACCAGCCAGGGTCTCTCTCTCTCTCTCCACCAGCCAGGGTCTCTCTCTCTCTCTCTCCACCAGCCAGGGTCTCTCTCTCTCTCTCCACCAGCCAGGGTCTCTCTCTCTCTCCCTCCACCAGCCAGGGTCTCTTTCTCTCTCTCTCCACCAGCCAGTGTCTCTCTCTCTCTCTCTCCACCAGCCAGGGTCTCTCTCTCCCTCTCTCCACCAGCCAGGGTCTCTCTCTCTCTCTCTCCACCAGCCAGGGTCGCTCTCTCTCTCTCTCTCCACCAGCCAGGGTCTCTCTCTCTCTCTCCACCAGCCAGGGTCTCTCTCTCTCTCTCTCCACCAGCCAGGGTCTCTCTCTCTCTCTCTCCACCAGCCAGTGTCTCTCTCTCTCTCTCTCCACCAGCCAGGGTCTCTCTCTCTCTCTCTCCACCAGCCAGGGTCTCTCTCTCTCTCTCTCCACCAGCCAGGGTCTCTCTCTCTCTCTCTCCACCAGCCAGGGTCTCTCTCTCTCTCTCTCCACCAGCCAGGGTCTCTCTCTCTCTCTCTCCACCAGCCAGGGTCTCTCTCTCTCTCTCTCCACCAGCCAGGGTCTCTCTCTCTCTCTCCACCAGCCAGGGTCTCTCTCTCTCTCTCTCCGCCAGCCAGGGTCTCTCTCTCTCTCTCTCCACCAGCCAGGGTCTCTCTCTCTCTCCACCAGCCAGGGTCTCTCTCTCTCTCTTCTCCACCAGCCAGGGTCTCTCTCTCTATCTCTCCACCAGCCAGGGTCTCTCTCTCTCTCCACCAGCCAGGGTCTCTCTCTCTCTCTCTCCACCAGCCAGGGTCTAACTCTCTCTCCACCAGCCACGGTCTCTCTCTCTCTCTCTCCACCAGCCAGGGTCTCTCTTTCTCTCCACCAGCCAGGGTCTCTCTCTCTCTCTCTCCACCAGCCAGGGTCTCTCTCTCTCTCTCTCCGCCAGCCAGTGTCTCTCTCTCTCTCTCTCCACCAGCCAGGGTCTCTCTCTCTCTCTCTCTCCACCAGCCAGGGTCTCTCTCTCTCTCTCTCCACCAGCCAGGGTCTCTCTCTCTCTCTCCACCAGCCAGGGTCTCTCTCTCTCTCTCTCCACCAGCCAGGGTGTCTCTCTCTCTCCACCAGCCAGTGTCTCTCTCTCTCTCTTTCCACCAGCCAGGGTCTCTCTCTCTCTATCACCAGCCGGGTCTCTCTCTCTCTCTCTCCACCAGCCAGGGTCTCTCTCTCTCTCTCTCCACCAGCCAGGGTCTCTCTCTCTCTCTCTCCACCAGCCAGGGTCTCTCTCTCTCTCTCTCTCCACCAGCCAGGGTCTCTCTCTCTCTCTCCACCAGCCAGGGTCTCTCTCTCTCTCTCTCCACCAGCCAGGGTCTCTCTCTCTCTCTCTCCCCCAGCCAGGGTCTCTCTCTCTCTCTCTCCACCAGCCAGGGTCTCTCTCTCTCTCTCTCCACCAGCCAGGGTCTCTCTCTCTCTCTCTCCACCAGCCAGGGTCTCTCTCTCTCTCTCCACCAGCCAGGGTCTCTCTCTCTCTCTCCACCAGCCAGGGTCTCTCTCTCTCTCTCTCCACCAGCCAGGGTCTCTCTCTCTCTCTCTCTCCACCAGCCAGGGTCTCTCTCTCTCTCTCTCCACCAGCCAGGGTCTCTCTCTCTCTCTCTCCACCAGCCAGGGTCTCTCTCTCTCTCTCTCCACCAGCCAGGGTCTCTCTCTCTCTCTCTCCACCAGCCAGGGTCTCTCTCTCTCTCTCTCACCAGCCAGGGTCTCTCTCTCTTCTCTCCTCCAGCCAGGGTCTCTCTCTCTCTCTCTCCACCAGCCAGGTCTCTCTCTCTCTCTCTCCACCAGCCAGGGTCTCTCTCTCTCTCTCTCACCAGCCAGGGTCTCTCTCTCTCTCTCTACAACAGCCAGGGTCTCTCTCTCTCTCTCTCCACCAGCCAGGGTCTCTCTCTCTCTCTCTCCACCAGCCAGGGTCTTTCTCTCTCTCTCTCCACCAGCCAGGGTCTCTCTCTCTCTCTCTCCACCAGCCAGGGTCACTCTCTCTATCTCCACCAGCCAGGGTCTCTCTCAATCTCTCTCTCCGCCAGCCAGGGTCTCTCTCTCTCTCTCTCCACCAGCCAGGGTCTCTCTCTCTCTCTCTCCACCAGCCAGGGTCTCACTCTCTCTCTCTCCACCAGCCAGGGTCTCTCTCTCTCTCTCTCCTCCAGCCAGGGTCTCTCTCTCTCTCTCCACCAGCCAGGGTCTCTCTCTCTCTCTCTCTCCAGCCAGGGTTCTCTCTCACTCTCTCCCACCAGCCAGGGTCTCTCTCTCTCTCTCCTCCGCCAGCCAGAGTCTCTCTCTCTCTCTCTCCACCAGACAGGGTCTCTCTCTCTCTCTCTCCACCAGCCAGGGTCTCTCTCTCTCTCTCTCCACCAGCCAGGGTCTCTCTCTCTCTCTCTCCACCAGCCAGGGTCTCTCTCTCTCTCTCTCCACCAGCCAGGGTCTCTCTCTCTCTCTCTCCACCAGCCAGGGTCTCTCTCTCTCTCTCTCCACCAGCCAGGGTCTCTCTCTCTCTCTCTCCACCAGCCAGGGTCTCTCTCTCTCTCTCTCACCAGCCAGGGTCTCTCTCTCTCTCTCTCCACCAGCCAGGGTCTCTCTCTCTCTCTCTCCACCAGCCAGGGTCTCTCTCTCTCTCTCTCCACCAGCCAGGGTCTCTCTCTCTCTCTCTCCACCAGCCAGGGTCTCTCTCTCTCTCTCTCCACCAGCCAGGGTCTCTCTCTCTCTCTCTCCACCAGCCAGGGTCTCTCTCTCTCTCTCTCCACCAGCCAGGGTCTCTCTCTCTCTCTCTCCACCAGCCAGGGTCTCTCTCTCTCTCTCTCCACCAGCCAGGGTCTCTCTCTCTCTCTCTCCACCAGCCAGGGTCTCTCTCTCTCTCTCTCCACCAGCCAGGGTCTCTCTCTCTCTCTCTCCACCAGCCAGGGTCTCTCTCTCTCTCTCTCTCTCTCTCTCTCTCACCAGCCAGGGTCTCTCTCTCTCTCTCTCCACCAGCCAGGGTCTCTCTCTCTCTCTCTCCACCAGCCAGGGTCTCTCTCTCTCTCTCTCCACCAGCCAGGGTCTCTCTCTCTCTCTCTCCACCAGCCAGGGTCTCTCTCTCTCTCTCTCCACCAGCCAGGGTCTCTCTCTCTCTCTCTCCACCAGCCAGGGTCTCTCTCTCTCTCTCTCCACCAGCCAGGGTCTCTCTCTCTCTCTCTCCACCAGCCAGGGTCTCTCTCTCTCTCTCTCCACCAGCCAGGGTCTCTCTCTCTCTCTCTCCACCAGCCAGGGTCTCTCTCTCTCTCTCTCCACCAGCCAGGGTCTCTCTCTCTCTCTCTCCACCAGCCAGGGTCTCTCTCTCTCTCTCTCCACCAGCCAGGGTCTCTCTCTCTCTCTCTCCACCAGCCAGGGTCTCTCTCTCTCTCTCTCCACCAGCCAGGGTCTCTCTCTCTCTCTCTCCACCAGCCAGGGTCTCTCTCTCTCTCTCTCCACCAGCCAGGGTCTCTCTCTCTCTCTCTCCACCAGCCAGGGTCTCTCTCTCTCTCTCTCCACCAGCCAGGGTCTCTCTCTCTCTCTCTCCACCAGCCAGGGTCTCTCTCTCTCTCTCTCACCAGCCAGGGTCTCTCTCTCTCTCTCTCCACCAGCCAGGGTCTCTCTCTCTCTCTCTCCACCAGCCAGGGTCTCTCTCTCTCTCTCTCCACCAGCCAGGGTCTCTCTCTCTCTCTCTCCACCAGCCAGGGTCTCTCTCTCTCTCTCTCACCAGCCAGGGTCTCTCTCTCTCTCTCTCCACCAGCCAGGGTCTCTCTCTCTCTCTCTCACCAGCCAGGGTCTCTCTCTCTCTCTCTCCACCAGCCAGGGTCTCTCTCTCTCTCTCTCCACCAGCCAGGGTCTCTCTCTCTCTCTCTCCACCAGCCAGGGTCTCTCTCTCTCTCTCTCCACCAGCCAGGGTCTCTCTCTCTCTCTCTCCACCAGCCAGGGTCTCTCTCTCTCTCTCTCCACCAGCCAGGGTCTCTCTCTCTCTCTCTCCACCAGCCAGGGTCTCTCTCTCTCTCTCTCCACCAGCCAGGGTCTCTCTCTCTCTCTCTCCACCAGCCAGGGTCTCTCTCTCTCTCTCTCCACCAGCCAGGGTCTCTCTCTCTCTCTCTCCACCAGCCAGGGTCTCTCTCTCTCTCTCTCCACCAGCCAGGGTCTCTCTCTCTCTCTCTCCACCAGCCAGGGTCTCTCTCTCTCTCTCACCAGCCAGGGTCTCTCTCTCTCTCTCTCCACCAGCCAGGGTCTCTCTCTCTCTCTCTCCACCAGCCAGGGTCTCTCTCTCTCTCTCTCACCAGCCAGGGTCTCTCTCTCTCTCTCTCCACCAGCCAGGGTCTCTCTCTCTCTCTCTCCACCAGCCAGGGTCTCTCTCTCTCTCTCTCCACCAGCCAGGGTCTCTCTCTCTCTCTCTCCACCAGCCAGGGTCTCTCTCTCTCTCTCTCCACCAGCCAGGGTCTCTCTCTCTCTCTCTCCACCAGCCAGGGTCTCTCTCTCTCTCTCTCCACCAGCCAGGGTCTCTCTCTCTCTCTCTCCACCAGCCAGGGTCTCTCTCTCTCTCTCTCCACCAGCCAGGGTCTCTCTCTCTCTCTCTCCACCAGCCAGGGTCTCTCTCTCTCTCTCTCCACCAGCCAGGGTCTCTCTCTCTCTCTCTCCACCAGCCAGGGTCTCTCTCTCTCTCTCTCCACCAGCCAGGGTCTCTCTCTCTCTCTCTCCACCAGCCAGGGTCTCTCTCTCTCTCTCTCCACCAGCCAGGGTCTCTCTCTCTCTCTCTCCACCAGCCAGGGTCTCTCTCTCTCTCTCTCCACCAGCCAGGGTCTCTCTCTCTCTCTCTCCACCAGCCAGGGTCTCTCTCTCTCTCTCTCCACCAGCCAGGGTCTCTCTCTCTCTCTCTCCACCAGCCAGGGTCTCTCTCTCTCTCTCTCCACCAGCCAGGGTCTCTCTCTCTCTCTCTCCACCAGCCAGGGTCTCTCTCTCTCTCTCTCCACCAGCCAGGGTCTCTCTCTCTCTCTCTCCACCAGCCAGGGTCTCTCTCTCTCTCTCTCACCAGCCAGGGTCTCTCTCTCTCTCTCTCCACCAGCCAGGGTCTCTCTCTCTCTCTCTCCACCAGCCAGGGTCTCTCTCTCTCTCTCTCCACCAGCCAGGGTCTCTCTCTCTCTCTCTCCACCAGCCAGGGTCTCTCTCTCTCTCTCTCCACCAGCCAGGGTCTCTCTCTCTCTCTCTCCACCAGCCAGGGTCTCTCTCTCTCTCTCTCCACCAGCCAGGGTCTCTCTCTCTCTCTCTCCACCAGCCAGGGTCTCTCTCTCTCTCTCTCCACCAGCCAGGGTCTCTCTCTCTCTCTCTCCACCAGCCAGGGTCTCTCTCTCTCTCTCTCCACCAGCCAGGGTCTCTCTCTCTCTCTCTCCACCAGCCAGGGTCTCTCTCTCTCTCTCTCCACCAGCCAGGGTCTCTCTCTCTCTCTCTCACCAGCCAGGGTCTCTCTCTCTCTCTCTCCACCAGCCAGGGTCTCTCTCTCTCTCTCTCCACCAGCCAGGGTCTCTCTCTCTCTCTCTCCACCAGCCAGGGTCTCTCTCTCTCTCTCTCCACCAGCCAGGGTCTCTCTCTCTCTCTCTCCACCAGCCAGGGTCTCTCTCTCTCTCTCTCCACCAGCCAGGGTCTCTCTCTCTCTCTCTCCACCAGCCAGGGTCTCTCTCTCTCTCTCTCCACCAGCCAGGGTCTCTCTCTCTCTCTCTCCACCAGCCAGGGTCTCTCTCTCTCTCTCTCCACCAGCCAGGGTCTCTCTCTCTCTCTCTCCACCAGCCAGGGTCTCTCTCTCTCTCTCTCCACCAGCCAGGGTCTCTCTCTCTCTCTCTCCACCAGCCAGGGTCTCTCTCTCTCTCTCTCCACCAGCCAGGGTCTCTCTCTCTCTCTCTCCACCAGCCAGGGTCTCTCTCTCTCTCTCTCCACCAGCCAGGGTCTCTCTCTCTCTCTCTCCACCAGCCAGGGTCTCTCTCTCTCTCTCTCCACCAGCCAGGGTCTCTCTCTCTCTCTCTCCACCAGCCAGGGTCTCTCTCTCTCTCTCTCCACCAGCCAGGGTCTCTCTCTCTCTCTCTCCACCAGCCAGGGTCTCTCTCTCTCTCTCTCCACCAGCCAGGGTCTCTCTCTCTCTCTCTCCACCAGCCAGGGTCTCTCTCTCTCTCTCTCCACCAGCCAGGGTCTCTCTCTCTCTCTCTCCACCAGCCAGGGTCTCTCTCTCTCTCTCTCCACCAGCCAGGGTCTCTCTCTCTCTCTCTCCCAGCCAGGGTCTCTCTCTCTCTCTCTCCACCAGCCAGGGTCTCTCTCTCTCTCTCTCCACCAGCCAGGGTCTCTCTCTCTCTCTCACCAGCCAGGGTCTCTCTCTCTCTCTCTCCACCAGCCAGGGTCTCTCTCTCTCTCTCTCCACCAGCCAGGGTCTCTCTCTCTCTCTCTCCACCAGCCAGGGTCTCTCTCTCTCTCTCTCCACCAGCCAGGGTCTCTCTCTCTCTCTCTCCACCAGCCAGGGTCTCTCTCTCTCTCTCTCCACCAGCCAGGGTCTCTCTCTCTCTCTCTCCACCAGCCAGGGTCTCTCTCTCTCTCTCTCCACCAGCCAGGGTCTCTCTCTCTCTCTCTCCACCAGCCAGGGTCTCTCTCTCTCTCTCTCCACCAGCCAGGGTCTCTCTCTCTCTCTCTCCACCAGCCAGGGTCTCTCTCTCTCTCTCTCCACCAGCCAGGGTCTCTCTCTCTCTCTCTCCACCAGCCAGGGTCTCTCTCTCTCTCTCTCCACCAGCCAGGGTCTCTCTCTCTCTCTCTCCACCAGCCAGGGTCTCTCTCTCTCTCTCTCCACCAGCCAGGGTCTCTCTCTCTCTCTCTCCACCAGCCAGGGTCTCTCTCTCTCTCTCTCCACCAGCCAGGGTCTCTCTCTCTCTCTCTCACCAGCCAGGGTCTCTCTCTCTCTCTCTCCACCAGCCAGGGTCTCTCTCTCTCTCTCTCCACCAGCCAGGGTCTCTCTCTCTCTCTCTCCACCAGCCAGGGTCTCTCTCTCTCTCTCTCCACCAGCCAGGGTCTCTCTCTCTCTCTCTCCACCAGCCAGGGTCTCTCTCTCTCTCTCTCCACCAGCCAGGGTCTCTCTCTCTCTCTCTCCACCAGCCAGGGTCTCTCTCTCTCTCTCTCCACCAGCCAGGGTCTCTCTCTCTCTCTCTCCACCAGCCAGGGTCTCTCTCTCTCTCTCTCCACCAGCCAGGGTCTCTCTCTCTCTCTCTCCACCAGCCAGGGTCTCTCTCTCTCTCTCTCCACCAGCCAGGGTCTCTCTCTCTCTCTCTCCACCAGCCAGGGTCTCTCTCTCTCTCTCTCCACCAGCCAGGGTCTCTCTCTCTCTCTCTCCACCAGCCAGGGTCTCTCTCTCTCTCTCTCCACCAGCCAGGGTCTCTCTCTCTCTCTCTCCACCAGCCAGGGTCTCTCTCTCTCTCTCTCCACCAGCCAGGGTCTCTCTCTCTCTCTCTCCACCAGCCAGGGTCTCTCTCTCTCTCTCTCCACCAGCCAGGGTCTCTCTCTCTCTCTCTCCACCAGCCAGGGTCTCTCTCTCTCTCTCTCCACCAGCCAGGGTCTCTCTCTCTCTCTCTCCACCAGCCAGGGTCTCTCTCTCTCTCTCTCCACCAGCCAGGGTCTCTCTCTCTCTCTCTCCACCAGCCAGGGTCTCTCTCTCTCTCTCTCCACCAGCCAGGGTCTCTCTCTCTCTCTCTCCACCAGCCAGGGTCTCTCTCTCTCTCTCTCCACCAGCCAGGGTCTCTCTCTCTCTCTCTCCACCAGCCAGGGTCTCTCTCTCTCTCTCTCCACCAGCCAGGGTCTCTCTCTCTCTCTCTCCACCAGCCAGGGTCTCTCTCTCTCTCTCTCCACCAGCCAGGGTCTCTCTCTCTCTCTCTCACCAGCCAGGGTCTCTCTCTCTCTCTCTCCACCAGCCAGGGTCTCTCTCTCTCTCTCTCCACCAGCCAGGGTCTCTCTCTCTCTCTCTCCACCAGCCAGGGTCTCTCTCTCTCTCTCTCCACCAGCCAGGGTCTCTCTCTCTCTCTCTCCACCAGCCAGGGTCTCTCTCTCTCTCTCTCCACCAGCCAGGGTCTCTCTCTCTCTCTCTCCACCAGCCAGGGTCTCTCTCTCTCTCTCTCCACCAGCCAGGGTCTCTCTCTCTCTCTCTCCACCAGCCAGGGTCTCTCTCTCTCTCTCTCCACCAGCCAGGGTCTCTCTCTCTCTCTCTCCACCAGCCAGGGTCTCTCTCTCTCTCTCTCCACCAGCCAGGGTCTCTCTCTCTCTCTCTCCACCAGCCAGGGTCTCTCTCTCTCTCTCTCCACCAGCCAGGGTCTCTCTCTCTCTCTCTCCACCAGCCAGGGTCTCTCTCTCTCTCTCTCCACCAGCCAGGGTCTCTCTCTCTCTCTCTCCACCAGCCAGGGTCTCTCTCTCTCTCTCTCCACCAGCCAGGGTCTCTCTCTCTCTCTCTCCACCAGCCAGGGTCTCTCTCTCTCTCTCTCCACCAGCCAGGGTCTCTCTCTCTCTCTCTCCACCAGCCAGGGTCTCTCTCTCTCTCTCTCCACCAGCCAGGGTCTCTCTCTCTCTCTCTCACCAGCCAGGGTCTCTCTCTCTCTCTCTCACCAGCCAGGGTCTCTCTCTCTCTCTCTCACCAGCCAGGGTCTCTCTCTCTCTCTCTCCACCAGCCAGGGTCTCTCTCTCTCTCTCTCCACCAGCCAGGGTCTCTCTCTCTCTCTCTCCACCAGCCAGGGTCTCTCTCTCTCTCTCTCCACCAGCCAGGGTCTCTCTCTCTCTCTCTCCACCAGCCAGGGTCTCTCTCTCTCTCTCTCCACCAGCCAGGGTCTCTCTCTCTCTCTCTCCACCAGCCAGGGTCTCTCTCTCTCTCTCTCCACCAGCCAGGGTCTCTCTCTCTCTCTCTCCACCAGCCAGGGTCTCTCTCTCTCTCTCTCCACCAGCCAGGGTCTCTCTCTCTCTCTCTCCACCAGCCA
The DNA here is from genome assembly GCF_017639515.1 of Carcharodon carcharias. NCBI lineage: Eukaryota > Metazoa > Chordata > Chondrichthyes > Lamniformes > Lamnidae > Carcharodon > Carcharodon carcharias. The sequence continues at coordinate 84,107 of NW_024470783.1, read as the reverse complement.
GGGTCTCTCTCTCTCTCTCTCCACCAGCCAGGGTCTCTCTCTCTCTCTCTCACCAGCCAGGGTCTCTCTCTCTCTCTCTCCACCAGCCAGGGTCTCTCTCTCTCTCTCTCCACCAGCCAGGGTCTCTCTCTCTCTCTCACCAGCCAGGGTCTCTCTCTCTCTCTCTCCACCAGCCAGGGTCTCTCTCTCTCTCTCTCCACCAGCCAGGGTCTCTCTCTCTCTCTCTCCACCAGCCAGGGTCTCTCTCTCTCTCTCTCCACCAGCCAGGGTCTCTCTCTCTCTCTCTCCACCAGCCAGGGTCTCTCTCTCTCTCTCTCCACCAGCCAGGGTCTCTCTCTCTCTCTCTCCACCAGCCAGGGTCTCTCTCTCTCTCTCTCCACCAGCCAGGGTCTCTCTCTCTCTCTCTCCACCAGCCAGGGTCTCTCTCTCTCTCTCTCCACCAGCCAGGGTCTCTCTCTCTCTCTCTCCACCAGCCAGGGTCTCTCTCTCTCTCTCTCCACCAGCCAGGGTCTCTCTCTCTCTCTCTCTCTCTCTCTCTCTCTCCACCAGCCAGGGTCTCTCTCTCTCCCGCTCCACCAGCCAGGGTCTCTCTCTCTCTCTCTCCACCAGCCAGGGTCTCTCTCTCTCTCTCTCCACCAGCCAGGGTCTCTCTCTCTCTCTCTCCACCAGCCAGGGTCTCTCTCTCTCTCTCTCACCAGCCAGGGTCTCTCTCTCTCTCTCTCCACCAGCCAGGGTCTCTCTCTCTCTCTCTCCACCAGCCAGGGTCTCTCTCTCTCTCTCTCCACCAGCCAGGGTCTCTCTCTCTCTCTCTCCACCAGCCAGGGTCTCTCTCTCTCTCTCTCCACCAGCCAGGGTCTCTCTCTCTCTCTCTCACCAGCCAGGGTCTCTCTCTCTCTCTCTCCACCAGCCAGGGTCTCTCTCTCTCTCTCTCCACCAGCCAGGGTCTCTCTCTCTCTCTCTCCACCAGCCAGGGTCTCTCTCTCTCTCTCTCCACCAGCCAGGGTCTCTCTCTCTCTCTCTCCACCAGCCAGGGTCTCTCTCTCTCTCTCTCCACCAGCCAGGGTCTCTCTCTCTCTCTCTCCACCAGCCAGGGTCTCTCTCTCTCTCTCTCCACCAGCCAGGGTCTCTCTCTCTCTCTCTCCACCAGCCAGGGTCTCTCTCTCTCTCTCTCCACCAGCCAGGGTCTCTCTCTCTCTCTCTCCACCAGCCAGGGTCTCTCTCTCTCTCTCTCCACCAGCCAGGGTCTCTCTCTCTCTCTCTCCACCAGCCAGGGTCTCTCTCTCTCTCTCTCCACCAGCCAGGGTCTCTCTCTCTCTCTCTCCACCAGCCAGGGTCTCTCTCTCTCTCTCTCCACCAGCCAGGGTCTCTCTCTCTCTCTCTCCACCAGCCAGGGTCTCTCTCTCTCTCTCTCCACCAGCCAGGGTCTCTCTCTCTCTCTCTCCACCAGCCAGGGTCTCTCTCTCTCTCTCTCCACCAGCCAGTGTCTCTCTCTCTCTCTTCTCCAGCCAGGGTCTCTCTCTCTCTCTCTCCACCAGCCAGGGTCTCTCTCTCTCTCTCTCATACCAGCCAGGGACTCTCTCTCTCTCTCTCCACCAGCCAGGGTCTCTCTCTCTCTCTCTCCACCAGCCAGGGTCTCTCTCTCTCTCTCTCCACCAGCCAGGGTCTCTCTCTCTCTCTCTCCACCAGCCAGGGTCTCTCTCTCTCTCTCTCCACCAGCCAGGGTCTCTCTCTCTCTCTCTCCACCAGCCAGGGTCTCTCTCTCTCTCTCTCCACCAGCCAGGGTCTCTCTCTCTCTCTCTCACCAGCCAGGGTCTCTCTCTCTCTCTCTCCACCAGCCAGGGTCTCTCTCTCTCTCTCTCCACCAGCCAGGGTCTCTCTCTCTCTCTCTCCACCAGCCAGGGTCTCTCTCTCTCTCTCTCTCTCTCTCTCTCACCAGCCAGGGTCTCTCTCTCTCTCTCTCCACCAGCCAGGGTCTCTCTCTCTCTCTCTCCACCAGCCAGGGTCTCTCTCTCTCTCTCTCCACCAGCCAGGGTCTCTCTCTCTCTCTCTCCACCAGCCAGGGTCTCTCTCTCTCTCTCTCCACCAGCCAGGGTCTCTCTCTCTCTCTCTCCACCAGCCAGGGTCTCTCTCTCTCTCTCTCCACCAGCCAGGGTCTCTCTCTCTCTCTCTCCACCAGCCAGGGTCTCTCTCTCTCTCTCTCCACCAGCCAGGGTCTCTCTCTCTCTCTCTCCACCAGCCAGGGTCTCTCTCTCTCTCTCTCCACCAGCCAGGGTCTCTCTCTCTCTCTCTCCACCAGCCAGGGTCTCTCTCTCTCTCTCTCCACCAGCCAGGGTCTCTCTCTCTCTCTCTCCACCAGCCAGGGTCTCTCTCTCTCTCTCTCCACCAGCCAGGGTCTCTCTCTCTCTCTCTCCACCAGCCAGGGTCTCTCTCTCTCTCTCTCCACCAGCCAGGGTCTCTCTCTCTCTCTCTCCACCAGCCAGGGTCTCTCTCTCTCTCTCTCCACCAGCCAGGGTCTCTCTCTCTCTCTCTCCACCAGCCAGGGTCTCTCTCTCTCTCTCTCCACCAGCCAGGGTCTCTCTCTCTCTCTCTCCACCAGCCAGGGTCTCTCTCTCTCTCTCTCCACCAGCCAGGGTCTCTCTCTCTCTCTCTCCACCAGCCAGGGTCTCTCTCTCTCTCTCTCCACCAGCCAGGGTCTCTCTCTCTCTCTCTCCACCAGCCAGGGTCTCTCTCTCTCTCTCTCCACCAGCCAGGGTCTCTCTCTCTCTCTCTCCACCAGCCAGGGTCTCTCTCTCTCTCTCTCCACCAGCCAGGGTCTCTCTCTCTCTCTCTCCACCAGCCAGGGTCTCTCTCTCTCTCTCTCCACCAGCCAGGGTCTCTCTCTCTCTCTCTCCACCAGCCAGGGTCTCTCTCTCTCTCTCTCCACCAGCCAGGGTCTCTCTCTCTCTCTCTCCACCAGCCAGGGTCTCTCTCTCTCTCTCTCCACCAGCCAGGGTCTCTCTCTCTCTCTCTCCACCAGCCAGGGTCTCTCTCTCTCTCTCTCCACCAGCCAGGGTCTCTCTCTCTCTCTCTCCACCAGCCAGGGTCTCTCTCTCTCTCTCTCCACCAGCCAGGGTCTCTCTCTCTCTCTCTCCACCAGCCAGGGTCTCTCTCTCTCTCTCTCCACCAGCCAGGGTCTCTCTCTCTCTCTCTCCACCAGCCAGGGTCTCTCTCTCTCTCTCTCACCAGCCAGGGTCTCTCTCTCTCTCTCTCCACCAGCCAGGGTCTCTCTCTCTCTCTCTCCACCAGCCAGGGTCTCTCTCTCTCTCTCTCCACCAGCCAGGGTCTCTCTCTCTCTCTCTCCACCAGCCAGGGTCTCTCTCTCTCTCTCACCAGCCAGGGTCTCTCTCTCTCTCTCTCCACCAGCCAGGGTCTCTCTCTCTCTCTCTCCACCAGCCAGGGTCTCTCTCTCTCTCTCTCCACCAGCCAGGGTCTCTCTCTCTCTCTCTCCACCAGCCAGGGTCTCTCTCTCTCTCTCTCCACCAGCCAGGGTCTCTCTCTCTCTCTCTCCACCAGCCAGGGTCTCTCTCTCTCTCTCTCCACCAGCCAGGGTCTCTCTCTCTCTCTCTCCACCAGCCAGGGTCTCTCTCTCTCTCTCTCCACCAGCCAGGGTCTCTCTCTCTCTCTCTCCACCAGCCAGGGTCTCTCTCTCTCTCTCTCCACCAGCCAGGGTCTCTCTCTCTCTCTCTCCACCAGCCAGGGTCTCTCTCTCTCTCTCTCCACCAGCCAGGGTCTCTCTCTCTCTCTCTCCACCAGCCAGGGTCTCTCTCTCTCTCTCTCCACCAGCCAGGGTCTCTCTCTCTCTCTCTCCACCAGCCAGGGTCTCTCTCTCTCTCTCTCCACCAGCCAGGGTCTCTCTCTCTCTCTCTCCACCAGCCAGGGTCTCTCTCTCTCTCTCTCCACCAGCCAGGGTCTCTCTCTCTCTCTCTCCACCAGCCAGGGTCTCTCTCTCTCTCTCTCCACCAGCCAGGGTCTCTCTCTCTCTCTCTCACCAGCCAGGGTCTCTCTCTCTCTCTCTCCACCAGCCAGGGTCTCTCTCTCTCTCTCTCCACCAGCCAGGGTCTCTCTCTCTCTCTCTCCACCAGCCAGGGTCTCTCTCTCTCTCTCTCCACCAGCCAGGGTCTCTCTCTCTCTCTCTCCACCAGCCAGGGTCTCTCTCTCTCTCTCTCCACCAGCCAGGGTCTCTCTCTCTCTCTCTCCACCAGCCAGGGTCTCTCTCTCTCTCTCTCCACCAGCCAGGGTCTCTCTCTCTCTCTCTCCACCAGCCAGGGTCTCTCTCTCTCTCTCTCACCAGCCAGGGTCTCTCTCTCTCTCTCTCCACCAGCCAGGGTCTCTCTCTCTCTCTCTCCACCAGCCAGGGTCTCTCTCTCTCTCTCTCCACCAGCCAGGGTCTCTCTCTCTCTCTCTCCACCAGCCAGGGTCTCTCTCTCTCTCTCTCCACCAGCCAGGGTCTCTCTCTCTCTCTCTCCACCAGCCAGGGTCTCTCTCTCTCTCTCTCCACCAGCCAGGGTCTCTCTCTCTCTCTCTCCACCAGCCAGGGTCTCTCTCTCTCTCTCTCCACCAGCCAGGGTCTCTCTCTCTCTCTCTCCACCAGCCAGGGTCTCTCTCTCTCTCTCTCCACCAGCCAGGGTCTCTCTCTCTCTCTCTCCACCAGCCAGGGTCTCTCTCTCTCTCTCTCCACCAGCCAGGGTCTCTCTCTCTCTCTCTCCACCAGCCAGGGTCTCTCTCTCTCTCTCTCCACCAGCCAGGGTCTCTCTCTCTCTCTCTCCACCAGCCAGGGTCTCTCTCTCTCTCTCTCCACCAGCCAGGGTCTCTCTCTCTCTCTCTCCACCAGCCAGGGTCTCTCTCTCTCTCTCTCCACCAGCCAGGGTCTCTCTCTCTCTCTCTCCACCAGCCAGGGTCTCTCTCTCTCTCTCTCACCAGCCAGGGTCTCTCTCTCTCTCTCTCCACCAGCCAGGGTCTCTCTCTCTCTCTCTCCACCAGCCAGGGTCTCTCTCTCTCTCTCTCCACCAGCCAGGGTCTCTCTCTCTCTCTCTCCACCAGCCAGGGTCTCTCTCTCTCTCTCTCCACCAGCCAGGGTCTCTCTCTCTCTCTCTCCACCAGCCAGGGTCTCTCTCTCTCTCTCTCCACCAGCCAGGGTCTCTCTCTCTCTCTCTCCACCAGCCAGGGTCTCTCTCTCTCTCTCTCCACCAGCCAGGGTCTCTCTCTCTCTCTCCACCAGCCAGGGTCTCTCTCTCTCTCTCTCCACCAGCCAGGGTCTCTCTCTCTCTCTCTCCACCAGCCAGGGTCTCTCTCTCTCTCTCTCCACCAGCCAGGGTCTCTCTCTCTCTCTCTCCACCAGCCAGGGTCTCTCTCTCTCTCTCTCCACCAGCCAGGGTCTCTCTCTCTCTCTCTCACCAGCCAGGGTCTCTCTCTCTCTCTCTCCACCAGCCAGGGTCTCTCTCTCTCTCTCTCCACCAGCCAGGGTCTCTCTCTCTCTCTCTCCACCAGCCAGGGTCTCTCTCTCTCTCTCTCCACCAGCTCTCTCTCTCTCTCTCCAACAGCCAGGGTCTCTCTCTCTCTCTCTCTCTCTCTCTCTCTCTCCACCAGCCAGGGTCTCTCTCTCTCTCTCTCCACCAGCCAGGGTCTCTCTCTCTCTCTCTCCACCAGCCAGGGTCTCTCTCTCTCTCCTCCCGCCAGGGTCTCTCTCTCTCTCTCTCCACCAGCCAGGGTCTCTCTATCTCTCTCTCCACCAGCCAGGGTCTCTCTCTCTCTCTCTCCACCAGCCAGGGTCTCTCTCTCTCTCTCTCCACCAGCCAGGGTCTCTCTCTCTCTCTCTCCACCAGCCAGGGTCTCTCTCTCTCTCTCTCCACCAGCCAGGGTCTCTCTCTCTCTCTCTCCACCAGCCAGGGTCTCTCTCTCTCTCTCTCACCAGCCAGGGTCTCTCTCTCTCTCTCTCCACCAGCCAGGGTCTCTCTCTCTCTCTCTCCACCAGCCAGGGTCTCTCTCTCTCTCTCTCCACCAGCCAGGGTCTCTCTCTCTCTCTCTCCACCAGCCAGGGTCTCTCTCTCTCTCTCTCCACCAGCCAGGGTCTCTCTCTCTCTCTCTCCACCAGCCAGGGTCTCTCTCTCTCTCTCTCCACCAGCCAGGGTCTCTCTCTCTCTCTCTCCACCAGCCAGGGTCTCTCTCTCTCTCTCTCCACCAGCCAGGGTCTCTCTCTCTCTCTCTCCACCAGCCAGGGTCTCTCTCTCTCTCTCTCCACCAGCCAGGGTCTCTCTCTCTCTCTCTCCACCAGCCAGGGTCTCTCTCTCTCTCTCTCCACCAGCCAGGGTCTCTCTCTCTCTCTCTCCACCAGCCAGGGTCTCTCTCTCTCTCTCTCCACCAGCCAGGGTCTCTCTCTCTCTCTCTCCACCAGCCAGGGTCTCTCTCTCTCTCTCTCCACCAGCCAGGGTCTCTCTCTCTCTCTCTCCACCAGCCAGGGTCTCTCTCTCTCTCTCTCCACCAGCCAGGGTCTCTCTCTCTCTCTCTCCACCAGCCAGGGTCTCTCTCTCTCTCTCTCCACCAGCCAGGGTCTCTCTCTCTCTCTCTCCACCAGCCAGGGTCTCTCTCTCTCTCTCTCCACCAGCCAGGGTCTCTCTCTCTCTCTCTCCACCAGCCAGGGTCTCTCTCTCTCTCTCTCCACCAGCCAGGGTCTCTCTCTCTCTCTCTCCACCAGCCAGGGTCTCTCTCTCTCTCTCTCCACCAGCCAGGGTCTCTCTCTCTCTCTCTCCACCAGCCAGGGTCTCTCTCTCTCTCTCTCCACCAGCCAGGGTCTCTCTCTCTCTCTCTCCACCAGCCAGGGTCTCTCTCTCTCTCTCTCCACCAGCCAGGGTCTCTCTCTCTCTCTCTCCACCAGCCAGGGTCTCTCTCTCTCTCTCTCCACCAGCCAGGGTCTCTCTCTCTCTCTCTCCACCAGCCAGGGTCTCTCTCTCTCTCTCTCCACCAGCCAGGGTCTCTCTCTCTCTCTCTCCACCAGCCAGGGTCTCTCTCTCTCTCTCTCCACCAGCCAGGGTCTCTCTCTCTCTCTCTCCACCAGCCAGGGTCTCTCTCTCTCTCTCTCCACCAGCCAGGGTCTCTCTCTCTCTCTCTCCACCAGCCAGGGTCTCTCTCTCTCTCTCTCCACCAGCCAGGGTCTCTCTCTCTCTCTCTCCACCAGCCAGGGTCTCTCTCTCTCTCTCTCCACCAGCCAGGGTCTCTCTCTCTCTCTCTCCACCAGCCAGGGTCTCTCTCTCTCTCTCTCCACCAGCCAGGGTCTCTCTCTCTCTCTCTCCACCAGCCAGGGTCTCTCTCTCTCTCTCTCCACCAGCCAGGGTCTCTCTCTCTCTCTCTCCACCAGCCAGGGTCTCTCTCTCTCTCTCTCACCAGCCAGGGTCTCTCTCTCTCTCTCTCCACCAGCCAGGGTCTCTCTCTCTCTCTCTCCACCAGCCAGGGTCTCTCTCTCTCTCTCTCCACCAGCCAGGGTCTCTCTCTCTCTCTCTCCACCAGCCAGGGTCTCTCTCTCTCTCTCTCCACCAGCCAGGGTCTCTCTCTCTCTCTCTCCACCAGCCAGGGTCTCTCTCTCTCTCTCTCCACCAGCCAGGGTCTCTCTCTCTCTCTCTCCACCAGCCAGGGTCTCTCTCTCTCTCTCTCCACCAGCCAGGGTCTCTCTCTCTCTCTCTCCACCAGCCAGGGTCTCTCTCTCTCTCTCTCCACCAGCCAGGGTCTCTCTCTCTCTCTCTCCACCAGCCAGGGTCTCTCTCTCTCTCTCTCCACCAGCCAGGGTCTCTCTCTCTCTCTCTCCACCAGCCAGGGTCTCTCTCTCTCTCTCTCCACCAGCCAGGGTCTCTCTCTCTCTCTCTCCACCAGCCAGGGTCTCTCTCTCTCTCTCTCCACCAGCCAGGGTCTCTCTCTCTCTCTCTCCACCAGCCAGGGTCTCTCTCTCTCTCTCTCCACCAGCCAGGGTCTCTCTCTCTCTCTCTCCACCAGCCAGGGTCTCTCTCTCTCTCTCTCCACCAGCCAGGGTCTCTCTCTCTCTCTCTCCACCAGCCAGGGTCTCTCTCTCTCTCTCTCCACCAGCCAGGGTCTCTCTCTCTCTCTCTCACCAGCCAGGGTCTCTCTCTCTCTCTCTCCACCAGCCAGGGTCTCTCTCTCTCTCTCTCCACCAGCCAGGGTCTCTCTCTCTCTCTCTCCACCAGCCAGGGTCTCTCTCTCTCTCTCTCCACCAGCCAGGGTCTCTCTCTCTCTCTCTCCACCAGCCAGGGTCTCTCTCTCTCTCTCTCCACCAGCCAGGGTCTCTCTCTCTCTCTCTCCACCAGCCAGGGTCTCTCTCTCTCTCTCTCCACCAGCCAGGGTCTCTCTCTCTCTCTCTCCACCAGCCAGGGTCTCTCTCTCTCTCTCTCCACCAGCCAGGGTCTCTCTCTCTCTCTCTCTCCACAAGCCAGGGTCTCTCTCTCTCTCTCTCTCTCTCCACCAGCCAGGGTCTCTCTCTCTCTCTCTCCACCAGCCAGGGTCTCTCTCTCTCTCTCTCCACCAGCCAGGGTCTCTCTCTCTCTCTCTCCACCAGCCAGGGTCTCTCTCTCTCTCTCTCCACCAGCCAGGGTCTCTCTCTCTCTCTCTCCACCAGCCAGGGTCTCTCTCTCTCTCTCTCCACCAGCCAGGGTCTCTCTCTCTCTCTCTCCACCAGCCAGGGTCTCTCTCTCTCTCTCTCCACCAGCCAGGGTCTCTCTCTCTCTCTCCACCAGCCAGGGTCTCTCTCTCTCTCTCTCCACCAGCCAGGGTCTCTCTCTCTCTCTCTCCACCAGCCAGGGTCTCTCTCTCTCTCTCTCCACCAGCCAGGGTCTCTCTCTCTCTCTCTCCACCAGCCAGGGTCTCTCTCTCTCTCTCTCCACCAGCCAGGGTCTCTCTCTCTCTCTCTCCACCAGCCAGGGTCTCTCTCTCTCTCTCTCCACCAGCCAGGGTCTCTCTCTCTCTCTCTCCACCAGCCAGGGTCTCTCTCTCTCTCTCTCCACCAGCCAGGGTCTCTCTCTCTCTCTCTCCACCAGCCAGGGTCTCTCTCTCTCTCTCCACCAGCCAGGGTCTCTCTCTCTCTCTCTCCACCAGCCAGGGTCTCTCTCTCTCTCTCTCCACCAGCCAGGGTCTCTCTCTCTCTCTCTCCACCAGCCAGGGTCTCTCTCTCTCTCTCTCCACCAGCCAGGGTCTCTCTCTCTCTCTCTCCACCAGCCAGGGTCTCTCTCTCTCTCTCTCCACCAGCCAGGGTCTCTCTCTCTCTCTCTCCACCAGCCAGGGTCTCTCTCTCTCTCTCTCCACCAGCCAGGGTCTCTCTCTCTCTCTCTCCACCAGCCAGGGTCTCTCTCTCTCTCTCTCCACCAGCCAGGGTCTCTCTCTCTCTCTCTCCACCAGCCAGGGTCTCTCTCTCTCTCTCACCAGCCAGGGTCTCTCTCTCTCTCTCTGCCAGCCAGGGTCTCTCTCTCTCTCTCTCCACCAGCCAGGGTCTCTCTATCTCTCTCTCCACCAGCCAGGGTCTCTCTCTCTCTCTCTCCACCAGCCAGGGTCTCTCTCTCTCTCTCTCCACCAGCCAGGGTCTCTCTCTCTCTCTCTCCACCAGCCAGGGTCTCTCTCTCTCTCTCTCCACCAGCCAGGGTCTCTCTCTCTCTCTCTCCACCAGCCAGGGTCTCTCTCTCTCTCTCTCCACCAGCCAGGGTCTCTCTCTCTCTCTCTCCACCAGCCAGGGTCTCTCTCTCTCTCTCTCCACCAGCCAGGGTCTCTCTCTCTCTCTCTCCACCAGCCAGGGTCTCTCTCTCTCTCTCTCCACCAGCCAGGGTCTCTCTCTCTCTCTCTCCACCAGCCAGGGTCTCTCTCTCTCTCTCTCCACCAGCCAGGGTCTCTCTCTCTCTCTCTCCACCAGCCAGGGTCTCTCTCTCTCTCTCTCCACCAGCCAGGGTCTCTCTCTCTCTCTCTCCACCAGCCAGGGTCTCTCTCTCTCTCTCTCCACCAGCCAGGGTCTCTCTCTCTCTCTCTCCACCAGCCAGGGTCTCTCTCTCTCTCTCTCACCAGCCAGGGTCTCTCTCTCTCTCTCTCCACCAGCCAGGGTCTCTCTCTCTCTCTCTCCACCAGCCAGGGTCTCTCTCTCTCTCTCTCCACCAGCCAGGGTCTCTCTCTCTCTCTCTCCACCAGCCAGGGTCTCTCTCTCTCTCTCACCAGCCAGGGTCTCTCTCTCTCTCTCTCCACCAGCCAGGGTCTCTCTCTCTCTCTCTCCACCAGCCAGGGTCTCTCTCTCTCTCTCTCCACCAGCCAGGGTCTCTCTCTCTCTCTCTCCACCAGCCAGGGTCTCTCTCTCTCTCTCTCCACCAGCCAGGGTCTCTCTCTCTCTCTCTCCACCAGCCAGGGTCTCTCTCTCTCTCTCTCCACCAGCCAGGGTCTCTCTCTCTCTCTCTCCACCAGCCAGGGTCTCTCTCTCTCTCTCTCCACCAGCCAGGGTCTCTCTCTCTCTCTCTCCACCAGCCAGGGTCTCTCTCTCTCTCTCTCCACCAGCCAGGGTCTCTCTCTCTCTCTCTCCACCAGCCAGGGTCTCTCTCTCTCTCTCTCCACCAGCCAGGGTCTCTCTCTCTCTCTCTCCACCAGCCAGGGTCTCTCTCTCTCTCTCTCCACCAGCCAGGGTCTCTCTCTCTCTCTCTCCACCAGCCAGGGTCTCTCTCTCTCTCTCTCCACCAGCCAGGGTCTCTCTCTCTCTCTCTCCACCAGCCAGGGTCTCTCTCTCTCTCTCTCACCAGCCAGGGTCTCTCTCTCTCTCTCTCCACCAGCCAGGGTCTCTCTCTCTCTCTCTCCACCAGCCAGGGTCTCTCTCTCTCTCTCTCCACCAGCCAGGGTCTCTCTCTCTCTCTCTCCACCAGCCAGGGTCTCTCTCTCTCTCTCTCCACCAGCCAGGGTCTCTCTCTCTCTCTCTCCACCAGCCAGGGTCTCTCTCTCTCTCTCTCCACCAGCCAGGGTCTCTCTCTCTCTCTCTCCACCAGCCAGGGTCTCTCTCTCTCTCTCTCCACCAGCCAGGGTCTCTCTCTCTCTCTCTCCACCAGCCAGGGTCTCTCTCTCTCTCTCTCCACCAGCCAGGGTCTCTCTCTCTCTCTCTCCACCAGCCAGGGTCTCTCTCTCTCTCTCTCCACCAGCCAGGGTCTCTCTCTCTCTCTCTCCACCAGCCAGGGTCTCTCTCTCTCTCTCCACCAGCCAGGGTCTCTCTCTCTCTCTCTCCACCAGCCAGGGTCTCTCTCTCTCTCTCTCCACCAGCCAGGGTCTCTCTCTCTCTCTCTCCACCAGCCAGGGTCTCTCTCTCTCTCTCTCCACCAGCCAGGGTCTCTCTCTCTCTCTCTCCACCAGCCAGGGTCTCTCTCTCTCTCTCCACCAGCCAGGGTCTCTCTCTCTCTCTCTCCACCAGCCAGGGTCTCTCTCTCTCTCTCTCCACCAGCCAGGGTCTCTCTCTCTCTCTCTCCACCAGCCAGGGTCTCTCTCTCTCTCTCTCCACCAGCCAGGGTCTCTCTCTCTCTCTCTCCACCAGCCAGGGTCTCTCTCTCTCTCTCTCCACCAGCCAGGGTCTCTCTCTCTCTCTCTCCACCAGCCAGGGTCTCTCTCTCTCTCTCTCCACCAGCCAGGGTCTCTCTCTCTCTCTCTCCACCAGCCAGGGTCTCTCTCTCTCTCTCTCCACCAGCCAGGGTCTCTCTCTCTCTCTCTCCACCAGCCAGGGTCTCTCTCTCTCTCTCTCCACCAGCCAGGGTCTCTCTCTCTCTCTCTCCACCAGCCAGGGTCTCTCTCTCTCTCTCTCCACCAGCCAGGGTCTCTCTCTCTCTCTCTCCACCAGCCAGGGTCTCTCTCTCTCTCTCTCCACCAGCCAGGGTCTCTCTCTCTCTCTCTCCACCAGCCAGGGTCTCTCTCTCTCTCTCTCCACCAGCCAGGGTCTCTCTCTCTCTCTCTCCACCAGCCAGGGTCTCTCTCTCTCTCTCCACCAGCCAGGGTCTCTCTCTCTCTCTCTCCACCAGCCAGGGTCTCTCTCTCTCTCTCTCCACCAGCCAGGGTCTCTCTCTCTCTCTCTCCACCAGCCAGGGTCTCTCTCTCTCTCTCTCCACCAGCCAGGGTCTCTCTCTCTCTCTCTCCACCAGCCAGGGTCTCTCTCTCTCTCTCTCCACCAGCCAGGGTCTCTCTCTCTCTCTCTCCACCAGCCAGGGTCTCTCTCTCTCTCTCTCCACCAGCCAGGGTCTCTCTCTCTCTCTCTCCACCAGCCAGGGTCTCTCTCTCTCTCTCTCCACCAGCCAGGGTCTCTCTCTCTCTCTCTCCACCAGCCAGGGTCTCTCTCTCTCTCTCTCCACCAGCCAGGGTCTCTCTCTCTCTCTCTCCACCAGCCAGGGTCTCTCTCTCTCTCTCTCCACCAGCCAGGGTCTCTCTCTCTCTCTCTCCACCAGCCAGGGTCTCTCTCTCTCTCTCTCCACCAGCCAGGGTCTCTCTCTCTCTCTCTCCACCAGCCAGGGTCTCTCTCTCTCTCTCTCCACCAGCCAGGGTCTCTCTCTCTCTCTCTCCACCAGCCAGGGTCTCTCTCTCTCTCTCTCCACCAGCCAGGGTCTCTCTCTCTCTCTCTCCACCAGCCAGGGTCTCTCTCTCTCTCTCTCCACCAGCCAGGGTCTCTCTCTCTCTCTCTCCACCAGCCAGGGTCTCTCTCTCTCTCTCTCCACCAGCCAGGGTCTCTCTCTCTCTCTCTCCACCAGCCAGGGTCTCTCTCTCTCTCTCTCCACCAGCCAGGGTCTCTCTCTCTCTCTCTCCACCAGCCAGGGTCTCTCTCTCTCTCTCTCCACCAGCCAGGGTCTCTCTCTCTCTCTCTCCACCAGCCAGGGTCTCTCTCTCTCTCTCTCCACCAGCCAGGGTCTCTCTCTCTCTCTCTCCACCAGCCAGGGTCTCTCTCTCTCTCTCTCCACCAGCCAGGGTCTCTCTCTCTCTCTCTCCACCAGCCAGGGTCTCTCTCTCTCTCTCTCCACCAGCCAGGGTCTCTCTCTCTCTCTCTCCACCAGCCAGGGTCTCTCTCTCTCTCTCTCCACCAGCCAGGGTCTCTCTCTCTCTCTCTCCACCAGCCAGGGTCTCTCTCTCTCTCTCTCCACCAGCCAGGGTCTCTCTCTCTCTCTCTCCACCAGCCAGGGTCTCTCTCTCTCTCTCTCCACCAGCCAGGGTCTCTCTCTCTCTCTCTCCACCAGCCAGGGTCTCTCTCTCTCTCTCTCCACCAGCCAGGGTCTCTCTCTCTCTCTCTCCACCAGCCAGGGTCTCTCTCTCTCTCTCTCCACCAGCCAGGGTCTCTCTCTCTCTCTCTCCACCAGCCAGGGTCTCTCTCTCTCTCTCTCCACCAGCCAGGGTCTCTCTCTCTCTCTCTCCACCAGCCAGGGTCTCTCTCTCTCTCTCTCCACCAGCCAGGGTCTCTCTCTCTCTCTCCACCAGCCAGGGTCTCTCTCTCTCTCTCTCCACCAGCCAGGGTCTCTCTCTCTCTCTCTCCACCAGCCAGGGTCTCTCTCTCTCTCTCTCCACCAGCCAGGGTCTCTCTCTCTCTCTCTCCACCAGCCAGGGTCTCTCTCTCTCTCTCTCCACCAGCCAGGGTCTCTCTCTCTCTCTCTCCACCAGCCAGGGTCTCTCTCTCTCTCTCTCCACCAGCCAGGGTCTCTCTCTCTCTCTCTCCACCAGCCAGGGTCTCTCTCTCTCTCTCTCACCAGCCAGGGTCTCTCTCTCTCTCTCTCCACCAGCCAGGGTCTCTCTCTCTCTCTCTCCACCAGCCAGGGTCTCTCTCTCTCTCTCTCCACCAGCCAGGGTCTCTCTCTCTCTCTCTCCACCAGCCAGGGTCTCTCTCTCTCTCTCTCCACCAGCCAGGGTCTCTCTCTCTCTCTCTCCACCAGCCAGGGTCTCTCTCTCTCTCTCTCCACCAGCCAGGGTCTCTCTCTCTCTCTCTCCACCAGCCAGGGTCTCTCTCTCTCTCTCTCCACCAGCCAGGGTCTCTCTCTCTCTCTCTCCACCAGCCAGGGTCTCTCTCTCTCTCTCTCCACCAGCCAGGGTCTCTCTCTCTCTCTCTCCACCAGCCAGGGTCTCTCTCTCTCTCTCTCCACCAGCCAGGGTCTCTCTCTCTCTCTCTCCACCAGCCAGGGTCTCTCTCTCTCTCTCTCCACCAGCCAGGGTCTCTCTCTCTCTCTCTCCACCAGCCAGGGTCTCTCTCTCTCTCTCTCCACCAGCCAGGGTCTCTCTCTCTCTCTCTCCACCAGCCAGGGTCTCTCTCTCTCTCTCCACCAGCCAGGGTCTCTCTCTCTCTCTCTCCACCAGCCAGGGTCTCTCTCTCTCTCTCTCCACCAGCCAGGGTCTCTCTCTCTCTCTCTCCACCAGCCAGGGTCTCTCTCTCTCTCTCTCCACCAGCCAGGGTCTCTCTCTCTCTCTCTCACCAGCCAGGGTCTCTCTCTCTCTCTCTCCACCAGCCAGGGTCTCTCTCTCTCTCTCTCCACCAGCCAGGGTCTCTCTCTCTCTCTCTCCACCAGCCAGGGTCTCTCTCTCTCTCTCTCCACCAGCCAGGGTCTCTCTCTCTCTCTCTCCACCAGCCAGGGTCTCTCTCTCTCTCTCTCCACCAGCCAGGGTCTCTCTCTCTCTCTCTCCACCAGCCAGGGTCTCTCTCTCTCTCTCTCCACCAGCCAGGGTCTCTCTCTCTCTCTCTCCACCAGCCAGGGTCTCTCTCTCTCTCTCTCCACCAGCCAGGGTCTCTCTCTCTCTCTCACCAGCCAGGGTCTCTCTCTCTCTCTCTCACCAGCCAGGGTCTCTCTCTCTCTCTCTCCACCAGCCAGGGTCTCTCTCTCTCTCTCTCCACCAGCCAGGGTCTCTCTCTCTCTCTCTCCACCAGCCAGGGTCTCTCTCTCTCTCTCTCCACCAGCCAGGGTCTCTCTCTCTCTCTCTCCACCAGCCAGGGTCTCTCTCTCTCTCTCTCCACCAGCCAGGGTCTCTCTCTCTCTCTCTCCACCAGCCAGGGTCTCTCTCTCTCTCTCTCCACCAGCCAGGGTCTCTCTCTCTCTCTCTCCACCAGCCAGGGTCTCTCTCTCTCTCTCTCCACCAGCCAGGGTCTCTCTCTCTCTCTCTCCACCAGCCAGGGTCTCTCTCTCTCTCTCTCCACCAGCCAGGGTCTCTCTCTCTCTCTCTCACCAGCCAGGGTCTCTCTCTCTCTCTCTCCACCAGCCAGGGTCTCTCTCTCTCTCTCTCCACCAGCCAGGGTCTCTCTCTCTCTCTCTCCACCAGCCAGGGTCTCTCTCTCTCTCTCTCCACCAGCCAGGGTCTCTCTCTCTCTCTCTCCACCAGCCAGGGTCTCTCTCTCTCTCTCTCCACCAGCCAGGGTCTCTCTCTCTCTCTCTCCACCAGCCAGGGTCTCTCTCTCTCTCTCTCCACCAGCCAGGGTCTCTCTCTCTCTCTCTCCACCAGCCAGGGTCTCTCTCTCTCTCTCTCCACCAGCCAGGGTCTCTCTCTCTCTCTCTCCACGAGCCAGGGTCTCTCTCTCTCTCTCTCCACCAGCCAGGGTCTCTCTCTCTCTCTCTCCACCAGCCAGGGTCTCTCTCTCTCTCTCTCTCTCTCTCTCTCTCTCTCTCTCTCTCTCTCTCTCTCTCCACCAGCCAGGGTCTCTCTCTCTCTCTCTCCACCAGCCAGGGTCTCTCTCTCTCTCTCTCCGCCAGCCAGGGTCTCTCTCTCTCTCTCTCCACCAGCCAGGGTCTCTCTCTCTCTCTCTCCAGCCAGGGTCTCTCTCTCTCTCTCTCCACCAGCCAGGGTCTCTCTCTCTCTCTCTCCACCAGCCAGGGTCTCTCTCTCTCTCTCTCCACCAGCCAGGGTCTCTCTCTCTCTCTCTCCACCAGCCAGGGTCTCTCTCTCTCTCTCTCCAGCCAGGGTCTCTCTCTCTCTCTCTCCACCAGCCAGGGTCTCTCTCTCTCTCTCTCCACCAGCCAGGGTCTCTCTCTCTCTCTCTCCACCAGCCAGGGTCTCTCTCTCTCTCTCTCCACCAGCCAGGGTCTCTCTCTCTCTCTCTCCACCAGCCAGGGTCTCTCTCTCTCTCTCTCCACCAGCCAGGGTCTCTCTCTCTCTCTCTCCACCAGCCAGGGTCTCTCTCTCTCTCTCTCCACCAGCCAGGGTCTCTCTCTCTCTCTCTCCACCAGCCAGGGTCTCTCTCTCTCTCACTCCACCAGCCAGGGTCTCTCTCTCTCTCTCTCCGCCAGCCACGGTCTCTCTCTCTCTCTCTCCACCAGCCAGGGTCTCTCTCTCTCTCTCTTCCCCAGCCAGGGTCTCTCTCTCTCTCTCTCCACCAGCCAGGGTCTCTCTCTCTCTCTCTCCACCAGCCAGGGTCTCTCTCTCTCTCTCTCCACCAGCCAGGGTCTCTCTCGCTCACTCTCCACCAGCCAGGGTCTCTCTCTCTCTCTCTCCACCAGCCAGGGTCTCTCTCTCTCTCTCTCCACCAGCCAGGGTCTCTCTCTCTCTCTCTCCACCAGCCAGGGTCTCTCTCTCTCTCTCTCCACCAGCCAGGGTCTCTCTCTCTCTCTCTCCACCAGCCAGGGTCTCTCTCTCTCTCTCTCCACCAGCCAGGGTCTCTCTCTCTCTCTCTCACCAGCCAGGGTCTCTCTCTCTCTCTCTCCACCAGCCAGGGTCTCTCTCTCTCTCTCTCCACCAGCCAGGGTCTCTCTCTCTCTCTCTCCACCAGCCAGGGTCTCTCTCTCTCTCTCTCCACCAGCCAGGGTCTCTCTCTCTCTCTCTCCACCAGCCAGGGTCTCTCTCTCTCTCTCTCCACCAGCCAGGGTCTCTCTCTCTCTCTCTCCACCAGCCAGGGTCTCTCTCTCTCTCTCTCCACCAGCCAGGGTCTCTCTCTCTCTCTCTCCACCAGCCAGGGTCTCTCTCTCTCTCTCTCCACCAGCCAGGGTCCCTCTCTCTCTCTCTCCACCAGCCAGGGTCTCTCTCTCTCTCTCTCACCAGCCAGGGTCTCTCTCTCTCTCTCTCCACCAGCCAGGGTCTCTCTCTCTCTCTCTCCACCAGCCAGGGTCTCTCTCTCTCTCTCTCCACCAGCCAGGGTCTCTCTCTCTCTCTCTCCACCAGCCAGGGTCTCTCTCTCTCTCTCTCCACCAGCCAGGGTCTCTCTCTCTCTCTCTCCACCAGCCAGGGTCTCTCTCTCTCTCTCTCCACCAGCCAGGGTCCCTCTCTCTCTCTCTCCACCAGCCAGGGTCTCTCTCTCTCTCTCTCCACCATCCAGGGTCTCTCGCTTTCTCTCTCCACCGGCCAGGGTTTCTCTCTCTCTCTCTCCACCGGCCAGGGTCTCTCTCTCTCTCTCTCCACCAGCCAGGGTCTCTCTTCACCAGCCAGGGTCTCACTCTCTCTCTCTCCACCAGCCAGGGTCTCTCTCTCTCTCTCTCCACCAGCCAGGGTCTCTCTCTCTCTCTCTCCACCAGCCAGGGTCTCTCTCTCTCTCTCTCCACCAGCCAGGGTCTCTCTCTCTCTCTCTCCACCAGCCAGGGTCTCTCTCTCTCTCTCTCCACCAGCCAGGGTCTCTCTCTCTCTCTCTCCACCAGCCAGGGTCTCTCTCTCTCTCTCTCCACCAGCCAGGGTCTCTCTCTCTCTCTCTCCACCAGCCAGGGTCTCTCTCTCTCTCTCTCCACCAGCCAGGGTCTCTCTCTCTCTCTCTCCACCAGCCAGGGTCTCTCTCTCTCTCTCTCCACCAGCCAGGGTCTCTCTCTCTCTCTCTCCACCAGCCAGGGTCTCTCTCTCTCTCTCTCCACCAGCCAGGGTCTCTCTCTCTCTCTCTCCAGCCAGGGTCTCTCTCTCTCTCTCTCCACCAGCCAGGGTCTCTCTCTCTCTCTCTCCACCAGCCAGGGTCTCTCTCTCTCTCCACCAGCCAGGGTCTCTCTCTCTCTCTCTCCACCAGCCAGGGTCTCTCTCTCTCTCTCTCCACCAGCCAGGGTCTCTCTCTCTCTCTCTCCACCAGCCAGGGTCTCTCTCTCTCTCTCTCCACCAGCCAGGGTCTCTCTCTCTCTCTCTCCACCAGCCAGGGTCTCTCTCTCTCTCTCTCCACCAGCCAGGGTCTCTCTCTCTCTCTCTCCACCAGCCAGGGTCTCTCTCTCTCTCTCTCCACCAGCCAGGGTCTCTCTCTCTCTCTCTCCACCAGCCAGGGTCTCTCTCTCTCTCTCTCCACCAGCCAGGGTCTCTCTCTCTCTCTCTCCACCAGCCAGGGTCTCTCTCTCTCTCTCTCCACCAGCCAGGGTCTCTCTCTCTCTCTCTCCACCAGCCAGGGTCTCTCTCTATCTCTCTCCACCAGCCAGGGTCTCTCTCTCTCTCTCTCCACCAGCCAGGGTCTCTCTCTCTCTCTCCCCACCAGCCAGGGTGTCTCTCTCTCTCTGTCCACCAGCCAGGGTCTCTCTCGCTCTCTCTCCACCAGCCAGGGTCTCTCTCTCTCTCTCCCACCAGGGTCTCTCTCTCTCTCTCTCCACCAGCCAGGGTCTCTCTCTCTCTCTCTCCACCAGCCAGGGTCTCTCTCTCTCTCTCTCCACCAGCCAGGGTCTCTCTCTCTCTCTCTCCACCAGCCAGGGTCTCTCTCTCTCTCTCTCCACCAGCCAGGGTCTCTCTCTCTCTCTCTCCACCAGCCAGGGTCTCTCTCTCTCTCTCTCCACCAGCCAGGGTCTCTCTCTCTCTCTCTCCACCAGCCAGGGTCTCTCTCTCTCTCTCTCCACCAGCCAGGGTCTCTCTCTCTCTCTCTCCACCAGCCAGGGTCTCTCTCTCTCTCTCTCCACCAGCCAGGGTCTCTCTCTCTCTCTCCACCAGCCAGGGTCTCTCTCTCTCTCTCTCCACCAGCCAGGGTCTCTCTCTCTCTCTCTCCACCAGCCAGGGTCTCTCTCTCTCTCTCTCCACCAGCCAGGGTCTCTCTCTCTCTCTCTCCACCAGCCAGGGTCTCTCTCTCTCTCTCTCCACCAGCCAGGGTCTCTCTCTCTCTCTCTCCACCAGCCAGGGTCTCTCTCTCTCTCTCTCCACCAGCCAGGGTCTCTCTCTCTCTCTCTCCACCAGCCAGGGTCTCTCTCTCTCTCTCTCCACCAGCCAGGGTCTCTCTCTCTCTCTCTCCACCAGCCAGGGTCTCTCTCTCTCTCTCTCCACCAGCCAGGGTCTCTCTCTCTCTCTCTCCACCAGCCAGGGTCTCTCTCTCTCTCTCTCCACCAGCCAGGGTCTCTCTCTCTCTCTCTCCACCAGCCAGGGTCTCTCTCTCTCTCTCTCCACCAGCCAGGGTCTCTCTCTCTCTCTCTCACCAGCCAGGGTCTCTCTCTCTCTCTCTCCACCAGCCAGGGTCTCTCTCTCTCTCTCTCCACCAGCCAGGGTCTCTCTCTCTCTCTCTCCACCAGCCAGGGTCTCTCTCTCTCTCTCTCCACCAGCCAGGGTCTCTCTCTCTCTCTCTCCACCAGCCAGGGTCTCTCTCTCTCTCTCTCCACCAGCCAGGGTCTCTCTCTCTCTCTCTCCACCAGCCAGGGTCTCTCTCTCTCTCTCTCCACCAGCCAGGGTCTCTCTCTCTCTCTCTCCACCAGCCAGGGTCTCTCTCTCTCTCTCTCCACCAGCCAGGGTCTCTCTCTCTCTCTCTCCACCAGCCAGGGTCTCTCTCTCTCTCTCTCCACCAGCCAGGGTCTCTCTCTCTCTCTCTCCACCAGCCAGGGTCTCTCTCTCTCTCTCTCCACCAGCCAGGGTCTCTCTCTCTCTCTCTCCACCAGCCAGGGTCTCTCTCTCTCTCTCTCCACCAGCCAGGGTCTCTCTCTCTCTCTCTCCACCAGCCAGGGTCTCTCTCTCTCTCTCTCCACCAGCCAGGGTCTCTCTCTCTCTCTCTCCACCAGCCAGGGTCTCTCTCTCTCTCTCTCCACCAGCCAGGGTCTCTCTCTCTCTCTCTCCACCAGCCAGGGTCTCTCTCTCTCTCTCTCCACCAGCCAGGGTCTCTCTCTCTCTCTCTCCACCAGCCAGGGTCTCTCTCTCTCTCTTTCCTCCAGCCAGGGTCTCTCTCTCTCTCTCTCTCCCAGCCAGGGTCTCTCTCGCTCTCTCTCCACCAGCCAGGGTCTCTCTCTCTCTCTCTCCACCAGCCAGGGTCTCTCTCTCTCTCTCTCCACCAGCCAGGGTCTCTCTCTCTCTCTCTCCACCAGCCAGGGTCTCTCTCTCTCTCTCTCACCAGCCAGGGTCTCTCTCTCTCTCTCTCCACCAGCCAGGGTCTCTCTCTCTCTCTCTCCACCAGCCAGGGTCTCTCTCTCTCTCTCTCCACCAGCCAGGGTCTCTCTCTCTCTCTCTCCACCAGCCAGGGTCTCTCTCTCTCTCTCTCCACCAGCCAGGGTCTCTCTCTCTCTCTCTCACCAGCCAGGGTCTCTCTCTCTCTCTCTCCACCAGCCAGGGTCTCTCTCTCTCTCTCTCCACCAGCCAGGGTCTCTCTCTCTCTCTCTCCACCAGCCAGGGTCTCTCTCTCTCTCTCTCCACCAGCCAGGGTCTCTCTCTCTCTCTCTCCACCAGCCAGGGTCTCTCTCTCTCTCTCTCCACCAGCCAGGGTCTCTCTCTCTCTCTCTCCACCAGCCAGGGTCTCTCTCTCTCTCTCTCCACCAGCCAGGGTCTCTCTCTCTCTCTCTCCACCAGCCAGGGTCTCTCTCTCTCTCTCTCCACCAGCCAGGGTCTCTCTCTCTCTCTCTCCACCAGCCAGGGTCTCTCTCTCTCTCTCTCCACCAGCCAGGGTCTCTCTCTCTCTCTCTCCACCAGCCAGGGTCTCTCTCTCTCTCTCTCCACCAGCCAGGGTCTCTCTCTCTCTCTCTCCACCAGCCAGGGTCTCTCTCTCTCTCTCTCCACCAGCCAGGGTCTCTCTCTCTCTCTCTCCACCAGCCAGGGTCTCTCTCTCTCTCTCTCCACCAGCCAGGGTCTCTCTCTCTCTCTCTCCACCAGCCAGGGTCTCTCTCTCTCTCTCTCACCAGCCAGGGTCTCTCTCTCTCTCTCTCCACCAGCCAGGGTCTCTCTCTCTCTCTCTCCACCAGCCAGGGTCTCTCTCTCTCTCTCTCCACCAGCCAGGGTCTCTCTCTCTCTCTCTCCACCAGCCAGGGTCTCTCTCTCTCTCTCTCCACCAGCCAGGGTCTCTCTCTCTCTCTCTCCACCAGCCAGGGTCTCTCTCTCTCTCTCTCCACCAGCCAGGGTCTCTCTCTCTCTCTCTCCACCAGCCAGGGTCTCTCTCTCTCTCTCTCCACCAGCCAGGGTCTCTCTCTCTCTCTCTCCACCAGCCAGGGTCTCTCTCTCTCTCTCTCCACCAGCCAGGGTCTCACTCTCTCTCTCTCCACCAGCCAGGGTCTCTCTCTCTCTCTCTCCACCAGCCAGGGTCTCTCTCTCTCTCTCTCCACCAGCCAGGGTCTCTCGCTCTCTATCTCCACCAGCCAGGGTCTCTCTCTCTCTCTCTCCACCAGCCAGGGTCTCTCTCTCTCTCTCTCCACCAGCCAGGGTCTCTCTCTCTCTCTCTCCACCAGCCAGGGTCTCTCTCTCTCTCTCTCCACCAGCCAGGGTCTCTCTCTCTCTCTCTCCACCAGCCAGGGTCTCTCTCTCTCTCTCTCCAGCAGCCAGGGTCTCTCTCTTTCTCTCTCCTCCAGCCAGGGTCTCTCTCTCTCTCTCCGCCAGCCAGGGTCTCTCTCTCTCTCTCTCCACCAGCCAGGGTCTCTCTCTCTCTCCTCCCGCCAGGGTCTCTCTCGCTCTCTCTCCACCAGCCAGGGTCTCCCTCTCTCTCTCTCCACCAGCCAGGGTCTCTCTCTCTCTCTCTCCACCAGCCAGGGTCTCTCTCTCTCTCTCTCCACCAGCCAGGGTCTCTCTCTCTCTCTCTCCACCAGCCAGGGTCTCTCTCTCTCTCTCTCCACCAGCCAGGGTCTCTCTCTCTCTCTCTCCACCAGCCAGGGTCTCTCTCTCTCTCTCTCCACCAGCCAGGGTCTCTCTCTCTCTCTCTCACCAGCCAGGGTCTCTCTCTCTCTCTCTCCCCAGCCAGTCTCTCTCTCTCTCTCTCTCCCCAGCCAGTCTCTCTCTCTCTCTCTCCCCAGCCAGTCTCTCTCTCTCTCTCTCTCCCCAGCCAGTCTCTCTCTCTCTCTCCCCAGCCAGTCTCTCTCTCTCTCTCCCCAGCCAGTCTCTCTCTCTCTCTCCCCAGCCAGTCTCTCTCTCTCTCTCTCCAGCCAGACTCTCTCTCTCTCTCTCTCCCCAGCCAGTCTCTCTCTCTCTCTCTCCACCAGCCAGGGTCTCTCTCTCTCTCTCTCACCAGCCAGGGTCTCTCTCTCTCTCTCTCCACCAGCCAGGGTCTCTCTCTCTCTCTCTCCACCAGCCAGGGTCTCTCTCTCTCTCTCTCCACCAGCCAGGGTCTCTCTCTCTCTCTCTCCACCAGCCAGGGTCTCTCTCTCTCTCTCTCCACCAGCCAGGGTCTCTCTCTCTCTCTCTCCACCAGCCAGGGTCTCTCTCTCTCTCTCCACCAGCCAGGGTCTCTCTCTCTCTCTCTCCACCAGCCAGGGTCTCTCTCTCTCTCTCTCTCTCTCTCTCCACCAGCCAGGGTCTCTCTCTCTCTCTCCACCAGCCAGGGTCTCTCTCTCTCTCTCTCCACCAGCCAGGGTCTCTCTCTCTCTCTCTCCACCAGCCAGGGTCTCTCTCTCTCTCTCTCACCAGCCAGGGTCTCTCTCTCTCTCTCTCACCAGCCAGGGTCTCTCTCTCTCTCTCTCACCAGCCAGGGTCTCTCTCTCTCTCTCTCACCAGCCAGGGTCTCTCTCTCTCTCTCTCCACCAGCCAGGGTCTCTCTCTCTCTCTCTCCACCAGCCAGGGTCTCTCTCTCTCTCTCTCCACCAGCCAGGGTCTCTCTCTCTCTCTCTCCACCAGCCAGGGTCTCTCTCTCTCTCTCTCCACCAGCCAGGGTCTCTCTCTCTCTCTCTCCACCAGCCAGGGTCTCTCTCTCTCTCTCTCCACCAGCCAGGGTCTCTCTCTCTCTCTCTCCACCAGCCAGGGTCTCTCTCTCTCTCTCTCCACCAGCCAGGGTCTCTCTCTCTCTCTCTCCACCAGCCAGGGTCTCTCTCTCTCTCTCTCCACCAGCCAGGGTCTCTCTCTCTCTCTCTCCACCAGCCAGGGTCTCTCTCTCTCTCTCTCCACCAGCCAGGGTCTCTCTCTCTCTCTCTCCACCAGCCAGGGTCTCTCTCTCTCTCTCTCCACCAGCCAGGGTCTCTCTCTCTCTCTCTCCACCAGCCAGGGTCTCTCTCTCTCTCTCTCCATCTCTCTCTCTCTCTCTCCACCAGCCAGGGTCTCTCTCTCTCTCTCTCCACCAGCCAGGGTCTCTCTCTCTCTCTCTCCACCAGCCAGGGTCTCTCTCTCTCTCTCTCCACCAGCCAGGGTCTCTCTCTCTCTCTCTCCACCAGCCAGGGTCTCTCTCTCTCTCTCTCCACCAGCCAGGGTCTCTCTCTCTCTCTCTCCACCAGCCAGGGTCTCTCTCTCTCTCTCTCCACCAGCCAGGGTCTCTCTCTCTCTCTCTCCACCAGCCAGGGTCTCTCTCTCTCTCTCTCCACCAGCCAGGGTCTCTCTCTCTCTCTCTCCACCAGCCAGGGTCTCTCTCTCTCTCTCTCCACCAGCCAGGGTCTCTCTCTCTCTCTCTCCACCAGCCAGGGTCTCTCTCTCTCTCTCTCCACCAGCCAGGGTCTCTCTCTCTCTCTCTCCACCAGCCAGGGTCTCTCTCTCTCTCTCTCCACCAGCCAGGGTCTCTCTCTCTCTCTCTCCACCAGCCAGGGTCTCTCTCTCTCTCTCTCCACCAGCCAGGGTCTCTCTCTCTCTCTCTCCACCAGCCAGGGTCTCTCTCTCTCTCTCTCCACCAGCCAGGGTCTCTCTCTCTCTCTCTCCACCAGCCAGGGTCTCTCTCTCTCTCTCTCCACCAGCCAGGGTCTCTCTCTCTCTCTCTCCACCAGCCAGGGTCTCTCTCTCTCTCTCTCCACCAGCCAGGGTCTCTCTCTCTCTCTCTCCACCAGCCAGGGTCTCTCTCTCTCTCTCTCCACCAGCCAGGGTCTCTCTCTCTCTCTCTCCACCAGCCAGGGTCTCTCTCTCTCTCTCTCCACCAGCCAGGGTCTCTCTCTCTCTCTCTCCACCAGCCAGGGTCTCTCTCTCTCTCTCCACCAGCCAGGGTCTCTCTCTCTCTCTCTCCACCAGCCAGGGTCTCTCTCTCTCTCTCTCCACCAGCCAGGGTCTCTCTCTCTCTCTCTCCACCAGCCAGGGTCTCTCTCTCTCTCTCTCCACCAGCCAGGGTCTCTCTCTCTCTCTCTCCACCAGCCAGGGTCTCTCTCTCTCTCTCTCCACCAGCCAGGGTCTCTCTCTCTCTCTCTCCACCAGCCAGGGTCTCTCTCTCTCTCTCTCCACCAGCCAGGGTCTCTCTCTCTCTCTCTCCACCAGCCAGGGTCTCTCTCTCTCTCTCTCCACCAGCCAGGGTCTCTCTCTCTCTCTCTCCACCAGCCAGGGTCTCTCTCTCTCTCTCTCCACCAGCCAGGGTCTCTCTCTCTCTCTCTCCACCAGGGTCTCTCTCTCTCTCTCTCCACCAGCCAGGGTCTCTCTCTCTCTCTCCACCAGCCAGGGTCTCTCTCTCTCTCTCCACCAGCCAGGGTCTCTCTCTCTCTCTCACCACCAGCCAGGGTCTCTCTCTCTCTCTCTCACCAGCCAGGGTCTCTCTCTCTCTCTCTCCACCAGCCAGGGTCTCTCTCTCTCTCTCTCCACCAGCCAGGGTCTCTCTCTCTCTCTCTCCACCAGCCAGGGTCTCTCTCTCTCTCTCTCCACCAGCCAGGGTCTCTCTCTCTCTCTCTCCACCAGCCAGGGTCTCTCTCTCTCTCTCTCCACCAGCCAGGGTCTCTCTCTCTCTCTCTCCACCAGCCAGGGTCTCTCTCTCTCTCTCTCCACCAGCCAGGGTCTCTCTCTCTCTCTCTCCACCAGCCAGGGTCTCGCTCTCTCTCTCTCCACCAGCCAGGGTCTCTCTCTCTCTCTCCCCACCAGCCAGGGTCTCTCTCTCTCTCTCTCCACCAGCCAGGGTCTCTCTCTCTCTCTCTCCACCAGCCAGGGTCTCTCTCTCTCTCTCTCCACCAGCCAGGGTCTCTCTCTCTCTCTCTCCACCAGCCAGGGTCTCTCTCTCTCTCTCTCCACCAGCCAGGGTCTCTCTCTCTCTCCGCCAGCCAGGGTCTCTCTCTCTCTCTCTCCACAAGCCAGTGTCTCTCTCTCTCTCTCTCCACCAGCCAGGGTCTCTCTCTATCTCTCTCCATCAGCCAGGCTCTCTCTCTCTCTCTCTCCACCAGCCAGGGTCGCTATCTCTCTCTCTCCACCAACCAGGGTCTCTCTCTCTCTCTCTCTCACCAGCCAGGGTCTCTCTCTCTCTCTCTCCACCAGCCAGGGTCTCTCTCTCTCTCTCTCCACCAGCCAGGGTCTCTCTCTCTCTCTCTCCACCAGCCAGGGTCTCTCTCTCTCTCTCTCCACCAGCCAGGGTCTCTCTCTCTCTCTCTCCACCAGCCAGGGTCTCTCTCTCTCTCTCTCCACCAGCCAGGGTCTCTCTCTCTCTCTCACCAGCCAGGGTCTCTCTCTCTCTCTCACCAGCCAGGGTCTCTCTCTCACTCTCTCCACCAGCCAGGGTCTCTCTCTCTCTCTCCACCAGCCAGGGTCTCTCTCTCTCTCTCTCCACCCAGGGTCTCTCTCTCTCTCTCTCCACCAGCCAGGGTCTCTCTCTCTCTCTCTCCACCAGCCAGGGTCTCTCTCTCTCTCTCCACCAGCCAGGGTCTCTCTCTCTCTCTCTCCACCAGCCAGGGTCTCTCTCTCTCTCTCTCCACCAGCCAGGGTGTCTCTCTCTCTCTCTCCACCAGCCAGGGTCTCTCTCTCTCTCTCCCCAGCCAGTCTCTCTCTCTCTCTCTCCCCAGCCAGACTCTCTCTCTCTCTCTCTCCCCAGCCAGTCTCTCTCTCTCTCTCTCCCCAGCCAGTCTCTCTCTCTCTCTCTCTCCACCGGCCAGGGTCTCTCTCTCTCTCTCTCCACCAGCCAGGGTCTCTCTTCACCAGCCAGGGTCTCACTCTCTCTCTCTCCACCAGCCAGGGTCTCTCTCTCTCTCTCTCCACCAGCCAGGGTCTCTCTCTCTCTCTCTCCACCAGCCAGGGTCTCTCTCTCTCTCTCTCCACCAGCCAGGGTCTCTCTCTCTCTCTCTCCACCAGCCAGGGTCTCTCTCTCTCTCTCTCCACCAGCCAGGGTCTCTCTCTCTCTCTCTCCACCAGCCAGGGTCTCTCTCTCTCTCTCTCCACCAGCCAGGGTCTCTCTCTCTCTCTCCACCAGCCAGTGTCTCTCTCTCTCTCTCTCCACCAGCCAGGGTCTCTCTCTCTCTCTCTCCACCAGCCAGGGTCTCTCTCTCTCTCTCTCCACCAGCCAGGGTCTCTCTCTCTCTCTCCACCAGCCAGGGTCTCTCTCTCTCTCTCTCCACCAGCCAGGGTCTCTCTCTCTCTCTCTCCACCAGCCAGGGTCTCTCTCTCTCTCTCTCCACCAGCCAGGGTCTCTCTCTCTCTCTCTCCACCAGCCAGGGTCTCTCTCTCTCTCTCTCCACCAGCCAGGGTCTCTCTCTCTCTCTCTCACCAGCCAGGGTCTCTCTCTCTCTCTCTCCACCAGCCAGGGTCTCTCTCTCTCTCTCTCCACCAGCCAGGGTCTCTCTCTCTCTCTCTCCACCAGCCAGGGTCTCTCTCTCTCTCTCTCACCAGCCAGGGTCTCTCTCTCTCTCTCTCCACCAGCCAGGGTCTCTCTCTCTCTCTCTCACCAGCCAGGGTCTCTCTCTCTCTCTCTCCACCAGCCAGGGTCTCTCTCTCTCTCTCTCCACCAGCCAGGGTCTCTCTCTCTCTCTCTCCACCAGCCAGGGTCTCTCTCTCTCTCTCTCCACCAGCCAGGGTCTCTCTCTCTCTCTCTCCACCAGCCAGGGTCTCTCTCTCTCTCTCTCCACCAGCCAGGGTCTCTCTCTCTCTCTCTCACCAGCCAGGGTCTCTCTCTCTCTCTCTCCACCAGCCAGGGTCTCTCTCTCTCTCTCTCCCAGCCAGGGTCTCTCTCTCTCTCTCTCCAGCCAGGGTCTCTCTCTCTCTCTCTCCACCAGCCAGGGTCTCTCTCTCTCTCTCTCCACCAGCCAGGGTCTCTCTCTCTCTCTCTCCACCAGCCAGGGTCTCTCTCTCTCTCTCTCCACCAGCCAGGGTCTCTCTCTCTCTCTCTCCACCAGCCAGGGTCTCTCTCTCTCTCTCTCCACCAGCCAGGGTCTCTCTCTCTCTCTCTCCACCAGCCAGGGTCTCTCTCTCTCTCTCTCCACCAGCCAGGGTCTCTCTCTCTCTCTCTCCACCAGCCAGGGTCTCTCTCTCTCTCTCTCCACCAGCCAGGGTCTCTCTCTCTCTCTCTCCACCAGCCAGGGTCTCTCTCTCTCTCTCTCCACCAGCCAGGGTCTCTCTCTCTCTCCACCAGCCTGGGTCTCTCTCTCTCTCGCTCCACCAGCCAGGGTCTCTCTCTCTCTCTCTCCACCAGCCAGGGTCTCTCTCTCTCTCTCTCCACCAGCCAGGGTCTCTCTCTCTCTCTCTCCACCAGCCAGGGTCTCTCTCTCTCTCTCTCCACCAGCCAGGGTCTCTCTCTCTCTCTCTCCACCAGCCAGGGTCTCTCTCTCTCTCTCTCCACCAGCCAGGGTCTCTCTCTCTCTCTCTCCACCAGCCAGGGTCTCTCTCTCTCTCTCTCCACCAGCCAGGGTCTCTCTCTCTCTCTCTCCACCAGCCAGGGTCTCTCTCTCTCTCGCTCCACCAGCCAGGGTCTCTCTCTCTCTCTCTCCACCAGCCAGGGTCTCTCTCTCTCTCTCCACCAGCCAGGGTCTCTCTCTCTCTCTCTCCACCAGCCTGGGTCTCTCTCTCTCTCGCTCCACCAGCCAGGGTCTCTCTCTCTCTCTCTCCACCAGCCAGGGTCTCTCTCTCTCTCTCCACCAGCCAGGGTCTCTCTCTCTCTCTCTCCGCCAGCCAGTGTCTCTCGCTCTCTCCTCCAGCCAGGGTCTCTCTCTCTCTCCCTCCACCAGCCAGCGTCTCTCTCTCTCTCTCTCCACCAGCCAGGGTCTCTCTCTCTCTCTCTCCACCAGCCAGGGTCTCTCTCTCTCTCTCTCCACCAGCCAGGGTCTCTCTCTCTCTCTCTCCACCAGCCAGGGTCTCTCTCTCTCTCTCTCCACCAGCCAGGGTCTCTCTCTCTCTCTCTCCACCAGCCAGGGTCTCTCTCTCTCTCTCTCCACCAGCCAGGGTCTCTCTCTCTCTCTCTCCACCAGCCAGGGTCTCTCTCTCTCTCTCTCCACCAGCCAGGGTCTCTCTCTCTCTCTCTCCACCAGCCAGGGTCTCTCTCTCTCTCTCTCCACCAGCCAGGGTCTCTCTCTCTCTCTCTCCACCAGCCAGGGTCTCTCTCTCTCTCTCTCCACCAGCCAGGGTCTCTCTCTCTCTCTCTCCACCAGCCAGGGTCTCTCTCTCTCTCTCCACCAGCCAGGGTCTCTCTCTCTCTCTCTCCACCAGCCAGGGTCTCTCTCTCTCTCTCTCCACCAGCCAGGGTCTCTCTCTCTCTCTCTCCACCAGCCAGGGTCTCTCTCTCTCTCTCTCCACCAGCCAGGGTCTCTCTCTCTCTCTCCACCAGCCAGGGTCTCTCTCTCTCTCTCTCCACCAGCCAGGGTCTCTCTCTCTCTCTCTCCACCAGCCAGGGTCTCTCTCTCTCTCTCTCCACCAGCCAGGGTCTCTCTCTCTCTCTCTCCACCAGCCAGGGTCTCTCTCTCTCTCTCTCCACCAGCCAGGGTCTCTCTCTCTCTCTCTCCACCAGCCAGGGTCTCTCTCTCTCTCTCTCCACCAGCCAGGGTCTCTCTCTCTCTCTCTCCACCAGCCAGGGTCTCTCTCTCTCTCTCTCCACCAGCCAGGGTCTCTCTCTCTCTCTCTCCACCAGCCAGGGTCTCTCTCTCTCTCTCTCCTCCAGCCAGGGTCTCTCTCTCTCTCTCCGCCAGCCAGGGTCTCTCTCTCTCTCTCTCCACCAGCCAGGGTCTCTCTCTCTCTCTTCCCGCCAGGGTCTCTCTCTCTCTCTTCCCGCCAGGGTCTCTCTCTCTCTCTCTCCACCAGCCAGGGTCTCTCTATCTCTCTCTCCACCAGCCAGGGTCTCTCTCTCTCTCTCTCCACCAGCCAGGGTCTCTCTCTCTCTCTCTTCACCAGCCAGGGTCTCTCTCTCTCTCTCTCCACCAGCCAGGGTCTCTCTCTCTCTCTCTCCACCAGCCAGGGTCTCTCTCTCTCTCTCTCCACCAGCCAGGGTCTCTCTCTCTCTCTCTCCACCAGCCAGGGTCTCTCTCTCTCTCTCTCCACCAGCCAGGGTCTCTCTCTCTCTCTCTCCACCAGCCAGGGTCTCTCTCTCTCTCTCTCCACCAGCCAGGGTCTCTCTCTCTCTCTCTCCACCAGCCAGGGTCTCTCTCTCTCTCTCTCCACCAGCCAGGGTCTCTCTCTCTCTCTCCACCAGCCAGGGTCTCTCTCTCTCTCTCTCCACCAGCCAGGGTCTCTCTCTCTCTCTCTCCACCAGCCAGGGTCTCTCTCTCTCTCTCTCCACCAGCCAGGGTCTCTCTCTCTCTCTCTCCACCAGCCAGGGTCTCTCTCTCTCTCTCTCCACCAGCCAG
This sequence comes from Carcharodon carcharias, assembly GCF_017639515.1. Taxonomy (NCBI): domain Eukaryota; kingdom Metazoa; phylum Chordata; class Chondrichthyes; order Lamniformes; family Lamnidae; genus Carcharodon; species Carcharodon carcharias. The sequence continues at coordinate 54,369 of NW_024470783.1, read as the reverse complement.
GGTCTCTCTCTCTCTCTCTCCACCAGCCAGGGTCTCTCTCTCTCTCTCTCCACCAGCCAGGGTCTCTCTCTCTCTCTCTCCACCAGCCAGGGTCTCTCTCTCTCTCTCTCCACCAGCCAGGGTCTCTCTCTCTCTCTCTCACCAGCCAGGGTCTCTCTCTCTCTCTCTCCACCAGCCAGGGTCTCTCTCTCTCTCTCTCCACCAGCCAGGGTCTCTCTCTCTCTCTCTCCACCAGCCAGGGTCTCTCTCTCTCTCTCTCCACCAGCCAGGGTCTCTCTCTCTCTCTCTCCACCAGCCAGGGTCTCTCTCTCTCTCTCTCCACCAGCCAGGGTCTCTCTCTCTCTCTCTCCACCAGCCAGGGTCTCTCTCTCTCTCTCTCCACCAGCCAGGGTCTCTCTCTCTCTCTCTCCACCAGCCAGGGTCTCTCTCTCTCTCTCTCCACCAGCCAGGGTCTCTCTCTCTCTCTCTCCACCAGCCAGGGTCTCTCTCTCTCTCTCTCCACCAGCCAGGGTCTCTCTCTCTCTCTCTCCACCAGCCAGGGTCTCTCTCTCTCTCTCTCCACCAGCCAGGGTCTCTCTCTCTCTCTCTCCACCAGCCAGGGTCTCTCTCTCTCTCTCTCCACCAGCCAGGGTCTCTCTCTCTCTCTCTCCACCAGCCAGGGTCTCTCTCTCTCTCTCTCCACCAGCCAGGGTCTCTCTCTCTCTCTCTCCACCAGCCAGGGTCTCTCTCTCTCTCTCTCCACCAGCCAGGGTCTCTCTCTCTCTCTCTCCACCAGCCAGGGTCTCTCTCTCTCTCTCTCCACCAGCCAGGGTCTCTCTCTCTCTCTCCACCAGCCAGGGTCTCTCTCTCTCTCTCTCCACCAGCCAGGGTCTCTCTCTCTCTCTCTCCACCAGCCAGGGTCTCTCTCTCTCTCTCTCCACCAGCCAGGGTCTCTCTCTCTCTCTCTCCACCAGCCAGGGTCTCTCTCTCTCTCTCTCCACCAGCCAGGGTCTCTCTCTCTCTCTCTCCACCAGCCAGGGTCTCTCTCTCTCTCTCCACCAGCCAGGGTCTCTCTCTCTCTCTCTCCACCAGCCAGGGTCTCTCTCTCTCTCTCTCCACCAGCCAGGGTCTCTCTCTCTCTCTCTCCACCAGCCAGGGTCTCTCTCTCTCTCTCACCAGCCAGGGTCTCTCTCTCTCTCTCTCCACCAGCCAGGGTCTCTCTCTCTCTCTCTCCACCAGCCAGGGTCTCTCTCTCTCTCTCTCCAGCCAGGGTCTCTCTCTCTCTCTCTCCACCAGCCAGGGTCTCTCTCTCTCTCTCTCCACCAGCCAGGGTCTCTCTCTCTCTCTCTCCACCAGCCAGGGTCTCTCTCTCTCTCTCTCCACCAGCCAGGGTCTCTCTCTCTCTCTCTCCACCAGCCAGGGTCTCTCTCTCTCTCTCTCCACCAGCCAGGGTCTCTCTCTCTCTCTCTCCACCAGCCAGGGTCTCTCTCTCTCTCTCTCCACCAGCCAGGGTCTCTCTCTCTCTCTCTCCACCAGCCAGGGTCTCTCTCTCTCTCTCTCCACCAGCCAGGGTCTCTCTCTCTCTCTCTCCACCAGCCAGGGTCTCTCTCTCTCTCTCTCCACCAGCCAGGGTCTCTCTCTCTCTCTCTCCACCAGCCAGGGTCTCTCTCTCTCTCTCTCCACCAGCCAGGGTCTCTCTCTCTCTCTCTCCACCAGCCAGGGTCTCTCTCTCTCTCTCTCCACCAGCCAGGGTCTCTCTCTCTCTCTCTCCACCAGCCAGGGTCTCTCTCTCTCTCTCACCAGCCAGGGTCTCTCTCTCTCTCTCTCCACCAGCCAGGGTCTCTCTCTCTCTCTCTCCACCAGCCAGGGTCTCTCTCTCTCTCTCTCCACCAGCCAGGGTCTCTCTCTCTCTCTCTCCACCAGCCAGGGTCTCTCTATCTCTCTTTCCACCAGCCAGGGTCTCTCTCTCTCTCTATCCACCAGCCAGGATCTCTCTCTCTCTCTCTCCACCAGCCAGGGTCTCTCTCCCTCTCTCACTTTCAGCCAGGGTCTCTCTCTCTCTCTCCACCAGCCAGGGTCTCTCTCTCTCTCTCTCCACCACCAAGGGTCTCTCTCTCTTTCTCTCCACCAGCCAGGGTCTCTCTCTCTCTCTCTCCACCAGCCAGGGTCTCTCTCTCTCTCTCTCCACCAGCCAGGGTCTCTCTCTCTCTCTCTCCACCAGCCAGGGTCTCTCTCTCTCTCTCTCCACCAGCCAGGGTCTCTCTCTCTCTCTCTCCACCAGCCAGGGTCTCTCTCTCTCTCTCTCCACCAGCCAGGGTCTCTCTCTCTCTCTCTCACCAGCCAGGGTCTCTCTCTCTCTCTCTCCACCAGCCAGGGTCTCTCTCTCTCTCTCTCCACCAGCCAGGGTCTCTCTCTCTCTCTCTCACCAGCCAGGGTCTCTCTCTCTCTCTCTCCACCAGCCAGGGTCTCTCTCTCTCTCTCCACCAGCCAGGGTCTCTCTCTCTCTCTCTCCACCAGCCAGGGTCTCTCTCTCTCTCTCTCCACCAGCCAGGGTCTCTCTCTCTCTCTCTCCACCAGCCAGGGTCTCTCTCTCTCTCTCTCCACCAGCCAGGGTCTCTCTCTCTCTCTCTCCACCAGCCAGGGTCTCTCTCTCTCTCTCTCCACCAGCCAGGGTCTCTCTCTCTCTCTCTCCACCAGCCAGGGTCTCTCTCTCTCTCTCCACCAGCCAGGGTCTCTCTCTCTCTCTCTCCACCAGCCAGGGTCTCTCTCTCTCTCTCTCCACCAGCCAGGGTCTCTCTCTCTCTCTCTCCAGCCAGGGTCTCTCTCTCTCTCTCTCCAACAGCCAGGGTCTCTCTCTCTCTAACTCCACCAGCCAGGGTCTCTCTCTCTCTCTCTCCACCAGCCAGGGACTCTCTCTCTCTCTCTCCACCAGCCAGGGTCTCTCTCTCTCTCTCTCCACCAGCCAGGGTCTCTCTCTCTCTCTCTCCACCAGCCAGGGTCTCTCTCTCTCTCTCTCACCAGCCAGGGTCTCTCTCTCTCTCTCTCCACCAGCCAGGGTCTCTCTCTCTCTCTCCACCAGCCAGGGTCTCTCTCTCTCTCTCTCCACCAGCCAGGGTCTCTCTCTCTCTCTCTCCACCAGCCAGGGTCTCTCTCTCTCTCTCTCCACCAGCCAGGGTCTCTCTCTCTCTCTCTCCACCAGCCAGGGTCTCTCTCTCTCTCCACCAGCCAGGGTCTCTCTCTCTCTCTCTCCACCAGCCAGGGTCTCTCTCTCTCTCTCTCCACCAGCCAGGGTCTCTCTCTCTCTCTCTCCACCAGCCAGGGTCTCTCTCTCTCTCTCTCCACCAGCCAGGGTCTCTCTCTCTCTCTCCACCAGCCAGGGTCTCTCTCTCTCTCTCTCCACCAGCCAGGGTCTCTCTCTCTCTCTCTCCACCAGCCAGGGTCTCTCTCTCTCTCTCTCCACCAGCCAGGGTCTCTCTCTCTCTCTCTCCACCAGCCAGGGTCTCTCTCTCTCTCTCTCCACCAGCCAGGGTCTCTCTCTCTCTCTCTCCACCAGCCAGGGTCTCTCTCTCTCTCTCTCCACCAGCCAGGGTCTCTCTCTCTCTCTCTCCACCAGCCAGGGTCTCTCTCTCTCTCTCTCCACCAGCCAGGGTCTCTCTCTCTCTCTCTCCACCAGCCAGGCTCTCTCTCTCTCTCTCTCCACCAGCCAGGGTCTCTCTCTCTCTCTCTCCACCAGCCAGGGTCTCTCTCTCTCTCTCTCTCTCCACCAGCAAGGTTCTCTCTCTCTCTCCACCAGCCAGGGTCTCTCTCTCGCCACCAGCCAGGGTCTCTCTCTCTCTCTCTCACCAGCCAGGGTCTCTCTCTCTCTCTCACCAGCCAGGGTCTCTCTCTCTCTCTCTCCACCAGCCAGGGTCTCTCTCTCTCTCTCTCCACCAGCCAGGGTCTCTCTCTCTCTCTCTCCACCAGCCAGGGTCTCTCTCTCTCTCTCTCCACCAGCCAGGGTCTCTCTCTCTCTCTCTCCACCAGCCAGGGTCTCTCTCTCTCTCTCTCCACCAGCCAGGGTCTCTCTCTCTCTCTCTCCACCAGCCAGGGTCTCTCTCTCTCTCTCTCCACCAGCCAGGGTCTCTCTCTCTCTCTCTCCACCAGCCAGGGTCTCTCTCTCTCTCTCTCCACCAGCCAGGGTCTCTCTCTCTCTCTCTCCACCAGCCAGGGTCTCTCTCTCTCTCTCTCCACCAGCCAGGGTCTCTCTCTCTCTCTCTCCACCAGCCAGGGTCTCTCTCTCTCTCTCTCCACCAGCCAGGGTCTCTCTCTCTCTCTCTCCACCAGCCAGGGTCTCTCTCTCTCTCTCTCCACCAGCCAGGGTCTCTCTCTCTCTCTCTCCACCAGCCAGGGTCTCTCTCTCTCTCTCTCTCTCTCTATCGCTCCACCAGCCAGGGTCTCTCTCTCTCTCTCTCCACCAGCCAGGGTCTCTCTCTCTCTCTCCACCAGCCAGGGTCTCTCTCTCTCTCTCTCCACCAGCCAGGGTCTCTATCTCTCTCTCCCCACCAGCCAGGGTCTCTCTCTCTCTCTGTCCTCCAGCCAGGGTCTCTCTCTCTCTCTCTCCAGCCAGGGTCTCACTCTCTCTCTCTCCACCAGCCAGGGTCTCTCTCTCTCTCTCCACCAGCCAGGGTCTCTCTCTCTCTCTCTCCGCCAGCCAGGGTCTCTCTCTCTCTCTCTCCACCAGCCAGGGTCTCTCTCTCTCTCTCTCCACCAGCCAGGGTCTCTCTCTCTCTCTCTCCACCAGCCAGGGTCTCTCTCTCTCTCTCTCCACCAGCCAGGGTCTCTCTCTCTCTCTCTCCACCAGCCAGGGTCTCTCTCTCTCTCTCTCCACCAGCCAGGGTCTCTCTCTCTCTCTCTCCACCAGCCAGGGTCTCTCTCTCTCTCTCTCTCCACCAGCCAGGGTCTCTCTCTCTCTCTCTCCACCAGCCAGGGTCTCTCTCTCTCTCTCTCCACCAGCCAGGGTCTCTCTCTCTCTCTCTCCACCAGCCAGGGTCTCTCTCTCTCTCTCTCCACCAGCCAGGGTCTCTCTCTCTCTCTCCACCAGCCAGGGTCTCTCTCTCTCTCTCTCCACCAGCCAGGGTCTCTCTCTCTCTCTCTCCACCAGCCAGGGTCTCTCTCTCTCTCTCTCCACCAGCCAGGGTCTCTCTCTCTCTCTCTCCACCAGCCAGGGTCTCTCTCTCTCTCTCTCCACCAGCCAGGGTCTCTCTCTCTCTCTCCACCAGCCAGGGTCTCTCTCTCTCTCTCTCCACCAGCCAGGGTCTCTCTCTCTCTCTCTCCACCAGCCAGGGTCTCTCTCTCTCTCTCTCCACCAGCCAGGGTCTCTCTCTCTCTCTCTCCACCAGCCAGGGTCTCTCTCTCTCTCTCTCCACCAGCCAGGGTCTCTCTCTCTCTCTCTCCACCAGCCAGGGTCTCTCTCTCTCTCTCTCCACCAGCCAGGGTCTCTCTCTCTCTCTCTCCACCAGCCAGGGTCTCTCTCTCTCTCTCTCCACCAGCCAGGGTCTCTCTCTCTCTCTCTCCACCAGCCAGGTCTCTCTCTCTCTCTCTCCAGCCAGGGTCTCTCTCTCTCTCTCTCCACCAGCCAGGGTCTCTCTCTCTCTCTCTCCACCAGCCAGGGTCTCTCTCTCTCTCTCTCCACCAGCCAGGGTCTCTCTCTCTCTCTCTCCACCAGCCAGGGTCTCTCTCTCTCTCTCTCCACCAGCCAGGGTCTCTCTCTCTCTCTCCACCAGCCAGGGTCTCTCTCTCTCTCTCTCCACCAGCCAGGGTCTCTCTCTCTCTCTCTCCACCAGCCAGGGTCTCTCTCTCTCTCTCTCCACCAGCCAGGGTCTCTCTCTCTCTCTCTCCACCAGCCAGGGTCTCTCTCTCTCTCTCTCCACCAGCCAGGGTCTCTCTCTCTCTCTCTCCACCAGCCAGGGTCTCTCTCTCTCTCTCCACCAGCCAGGGTCTCTCTCTCTCTCTCTCCACCAGCCAGGGTAGCTCTCTCTCTCTCCAACAGCCAGGGTCTCTCTCACTCTCTCTCTCCGCCAGACAGGGTCTCTCTCTCTATCTCTCCACAAGCCAGGGTCTCTCTCTCTCTCTCTCTCTCCACCAGCCAGGGTCTCTCTCTCTCTCTCTCCACCAGCCAGGGTTTCCCTCTCGCCACCAGCCAGGGTTTCTCTCTCTCTCTCTCCGCCAGCCAGGGTCTCTCTCTCTCTCTCTCCACCAGCCAGGGTCTCTCTCTCTCTCTCTCCACCAGCCAGGGTCTCTCTCTCTCTCTCTCCACCAGCCAGGGTCTCTCTCTCTCTCTCTCCACCAGCCAGGGTCTCTCTCTCTCTCTCTCCACCAGCCAGTGTCTCTCTCTCTCTCTCTCCGCCAGCCAGGGTCTCTCTCTCTCTCTCTCCACCAGCCAGGGTCTCTCTCTCTCTCTCTCCACCAGCCAGGGTCTCTCTCTCTCTCTCCACCAGCCAGGGTCTCTCTCTCTCTCTCTCCACCAGCCAGGGTCTCTCTCTCTCTCTCTCCACCAGCCAGGGTCTCTCTCTCTCTCTCTCCACCAGCCAGGGTCTCTCTCTCTCTCTCTCCACCAGCCAGGGTCTCTCTCTCTCTCTCTCCACCAGCCAGGGTCTCTCTCTCTCTCTCTCCACCAGCCAGGGTCTCTCTCTCTCTCTCTCCACCAGCCAGGGTCTCTCTCTCTCTCTCTCCACCAGCCAGGGTCTCTCTCTCTCTCTCTCACCAGCCAGGGTCTCTCTCTCTCTCTCTCCACCAGCCAGGGTCTCTCTCTCTCTCTCCACCAGCCAGGGTCTCTCTCTCTCTCTCTCCACCAGCCAGGGTCTCTCTCTCTCTCTCTCCACCAGCCAGGGTCTCTCTCTCTCTCTCTCCACCAGCCAGGGTCTCTCTCTCTCTCTCTCCACCAGCCAGGGTCTCTCTCTCTCTCTCTCCACCAGCCAGGGTCTCTCTCTCTCTCTCTCCACCAGCCAGGGTCTCTCTCTCTCTCTCTCCACCAGCCAGGGTCTCTCTCTCTCTCTCTCCACCAGCCAGGGTCTCTCTCTCTCTCTCTCCACCAGCCAGGGTCTCTCTCTCTCTCTCTCCACCAGCCAGGGTCTCTCTCTCTCTCTCTCCACCAGCCAGGGTCTCTCTCTCTCTCTCTCCACCAGCCAGGGTCTCTCTCTCTCTCTCCACCAGCCAGGGTCTCTCTCTCTCTCTCTCCACCAGCCAGGGTCTCTCTCTCTCTCTCTCCACCAGCCAGGGTCTCTCTCTCTCTCTCTCCACCAGCCAGGGACTCTCTCTCTCTCTCTCTACCAGCCAGGGTCTCTCTCTCTCTCTCTCCACCAGCCTGGTTCTCTCTCTCTCTCTCTCTCTCCACCAGCCAGGGTCTTTCTCTCTCTCTCTCCGCCAGCCAGGGTCTCTCTCTCTCTCTCTCCACCAGCCAGGGTCTCTCTCTCTCTCTACCAGCCAGGGTCTCTCTCTCTCTCTCTCCACCAGCCAGGGTCTCTCTCTCTCTCTCTCCACCAGCCAGGGTCTCTCTCTCTCTCTCTCCACCAGCCAGGGTCTCTCTCTCTCTCTCTCCACCAGCCAGGGTCTCTCTCTCTCTCTCTCCACCAGCCAGGGTCTCTCTCTCTCTCTCTCCACCAGCCAGGGTCTCTCTCTCTCTCTCTCCACCAGCCAGGGTCTCTCTCTCTCTCTCTCCACCAGCCAGGGTCTCTCTCTCTCTCTCTCCACCAGCCAGGGTCTCTCTCTCTCTCTCTCCACCAGCCAGGGTCTCTCTCTCTCTCTCTCCACCAGCCAGGGTCTCTCTCTCTCTCTCTCCACCAGCCAGGGTCTCTCTCTCTCTCTCTCCACCAGCCAGGGTCTCTCTCTCTCTCTCTCCACCAGCCAGGGTCTCTCTCTCTCTCTCTCCACCAGCCAGGGTCTCTCTCTCTCTCTCTCCACCAGCCAGGGTCTCTCTCTCTCTCTCTCCACCAGCCAGGGTCTCTCTCTCTCTCTCTCCACCAGCCAGGGTCTCTCTCTCTCTCTCTCCAGCCAGGGTCTCTCTCTCTCTCTCTCCACCAGCCAGGGTCTCTCTCTCTCTCTCTCCACCAGCCAGGGTCTCTCTCTCTCTCTCTCCACCAGCCAGGGTCTCTCTCTCTCTCTCTCCACCAGCCAGGGTCTCTCTCTCTCTCTCTCCACCAGCCAGGGTCTCTCTCTCTCTCTCTCCACCAGCCAGGGTCTCTCTCTCTCTCTCTCCACCAGCCAGGGTCTCTCTCTCTCTCTCTCCACCAGCCAGGGTCTCTCTCTCTCTCTCCACCAGCCAGGGTCTCTCTCTCTCTCTCTCTCCTCCAGCCAGGGTCTCTCTCTCTCTCTCTCCACCAGCCAGGGTCTCTCTCTCTCTCTCTCCACCAGCCAGGGTCTCTCTCTCTCTCTCTCCACCAGCCAGGGTCTCTCTCTCTCTCTCTCCACCAGCCAGGGTCTCTCTCTCTCTCTCTCCACCAGCCAGGGTCTCTCTCTCTCTCTCTCCACCAGCCAGGGTCTCTCTCTCTCTCTCTCCACCAGCCAGGGTCTCTCTCTCTCTCTCTCCACCAGCCAGGGTCTCTCTCTCTCTCTCTCCACCAGCCAGGGTCTCTCTCTCTCTCTCTCCACCAGCCAGGGTCTCTCTCTCTCTCTCTCCACCAGCCAGGGTCTCTCTCTCTCTCTCTCCACCAGCCAGGGTCTCTCTCTCTCTCTCTTCACCACCCAGGGTCTCTCTCTCTCTCTCTCCACCAGCCAGGGTCTCTCTCTCTCTCTCTCCACCAGCTAGGGTCTCTCTCTCTCTCTCTCCAACAGCCAGGGTCTCTCTCTCTCTCTCTCTCCAGCAGCCAGGGTCTCTCTCTCTCTCTCTCCACCAGCCAGGGTCTCTCTCTCTCTCTCCACCAGCCAGGGTCTCTCTCTCTTTCTCTCCACCAGCCAGGGTCTCTCTCTCTCTCTCCACCAGCCAGGGTCTCTCTCTCTCTCTCACCAGCCAGGGTCTCTCTCTCTCTCTCTCTCCACCAGCCAGGGTCTCTCTCTCTCTCTCTCCACCAGCCAGGGTCTCTCTCTCTCTCTCTTCACCAGCCAGGGTCTCTCTCTCTCTCTCTCCACCAGCCAGGGTCTCTCTCTCTCTCTCTCTCTCCACCAGCCAGGGTCTCTCTCTCTCTCTCTCCACCAGCCAGGGTCTCTCTCTCTCTCTCTCCACCAGCCAGGGTCTCTCTCTCTCTCTCTCCACCAGCCAGGGTCTCTCTCTCTCTCTCCACCAGCCAGGGTCTCTCTCTCTCTCTCTCCACCAGCCAGGGTCTCTCTCTCTCTCTCTCCACCAGCCAGGGTCTCTCTCTCTCTCTCTCTCCACCAGCCAGGGTCTCTCTCTCTCTCTCTCCACCAGCCAGGGTCTCTCTCTCTCTCTCTCCACCAGCCAGGGTCTCTCTCTCTCTCTCTCCACCAGCCAGGGTCTCTCTCTCTCTCTCTCCGCCAGCCAGGGTCTCTCTCTCTCTCTCTCCACCAGCCAGGGTCTCTCTCTCTCTCTCTCCACCAGCCAGGGTCTCTCTCTCTCTCTCTCCACCAGCCAGGGTCTCTCTCTCTCTCTCTCCCACCAGCCAGGTCTCTCTCTCTCTCTCTCCACCAGCCAGGGTCTCTCTCTCTCTCTCCACCAGCCAGGGTCTCTCTCTCTCTCTCTCCACCAGCCAGGGTCTCTCTCTCTCTCTCTCCACCAGCCAGGGTCTCTCTCTCTCTCTTCACCAGCCAGGGTCTCTCTCTCTCTCTCTCCACCAGCCAGGGTCTCTCTCTCTCTCTCTCTCCACCAGCCAGGGTCTCTCTCTCTCTCCGCCAACCAGGGTCTCTGTCTCTCTCTCTCCAGCAGCCAGGTCTCTCTCTCTCTCTCTCCACCAGCCAGGGTCCTCTCTCTCTCTCTCTCCACCAGCCAGGGTCTCTCTCTCTCTCCACCAGCCAGGGTCTCTCTCTCTCTCTCTCCACCAGCCAGGGTCTCTCTCTCTCTCTCTCCACCAGCCAGGGTCTCTCTCTCTCTCTCTCCTCCAGCCAGGGTCTCTCTCTCTCTCTCTCCACCAGCCAGGGTCTCTCTCTCTCTCTCTCCACCAGCCAGGGTCTCTCTCTCTCACTCTCTCCACCAGCCAGGGTCTCTCTCTCTCTCTCTCCACCAGCCAGGGTTTCTCTCTCTCTCTCTCTCCACCAGCCAGGGTCTCTCTCTTTCTCTCTCCACCAGCCAGGGTCTCTCTCTCTCTCTCTCCACCAGCCAGGGTCTCTCTCTCTCTCTCTCCACCAGCCAGGGTCTCTCTCTCTCTCTCTCCACGCAATCTCGTCTCTCTCCAGCAGCCAGGGTCTCTCTCTTTCTCTCTCCTCCAGCCAGGGTCTCTCTCTCTCTCTCCGCCAGCCAGGGTTTCCCTCTCGCCACCAGCCAGGGTCTCTCTCTCTCTCTCTCTCCACCAGCCAGGGTCTCTCTCTCTCTCTCTCCACCAGCCAGGGTCTCTCTCTCTCTCTCTCCACCAGCCAGCATCTCTCTCTCTCTCTCTCCTACAGCCAGGGTCTCTCTCTCTCTCTCTCCACCAGCCAGGGTCTCTCTCTCTCTCTTCCACCAGCCAGGGTTCTCTCTCTCTCTCTCACACCAGCCAGGGTCTCTCTCTCTCTCTCTCCACCGGCCAGGGTTTCTCTCTCTCCCTCTCCACCAGCCAGGGTCTCTCTCTCTCTCTCTCCACCAGCCAGGGTCTCTCTTCACCAGCCAGGGTCTCACTCTCTCTCTCTCCACCAGCCAGGGTCTCTCTCTCTCTCTTCTCCACCAGCCAGGTCTCTCTCTCTCTCTCTCACCAGCCAGGGTCCTCTCCTCTCGCTCTCTCCGCCAGCCAGGGTCTCTCTCTCTCTCTCGTCCACCAGCCAGGGTCTCTCTCTCTCTCTTTCCACCAGCCAGGGTCTCTCTTTCTCTCTCTCCACCAGCCTGGTTCTCTCTCTCTCTCTCTCTCCACCACCAGGGTCTCTCTCCTCTCTCTCTTCCAGCCAGGGTCTCTCTCTCTCTCATCCCCAGCCAGGGTCTCTCTCTCTCTCTCAACACCAGCAAGGGTCTCTCTCTCTCTCTCTCTCCACCAGCTAGGGTCTCTCTCTCTCTCTCCAACAGCCAGTTTCTCTCTCTCTCTCTCTCTCCAGCAGCCAGGGTCTCTCTCTTTCTCTCTCCTCCAGCCAGGGTCCTCTCTCTCTCTCCACCAGCCAGGTCTCTCTCTCTCTCTCTCCACCAGCCACGGTCTCTCTCTCTCTCTTTCTCCACCAGCCAGGGTCTCTCTCTCTCTCTCTCCACCAGCCAGGGTCTCTCTATCTCTCTCTCCACCAGCCAGGTCTCTCTCGCTCTCTCTCCAACAGCCAGCGTCTCTCTCTCTCTCTCTCTCCGCCAGCCAGGGTCTCACTCTCTCTCTCTCCACCAGCCAGTGTCTCTCTCTCTCTATCTCCACCAGCCAGGTCTCTCTCTCTCTCTCTCCACCAGCCAGGGTCTCTCTCTCTCTCTCTCCACCAGCCAGGGTCTCTCTCTCTCTCTCTCTCCACCAGCCAGGGTCTCTCTCTCTCTCTCTCCACCAGCAAGGTTCTCTCTCTCTCTCTCTCCACCAGCCAGGGTTTCCCTCTCGCCACCAGCCAGTCTCTCTCTCTCTCTCTCTCCGCCAGCCAGGGTCACTCTCTCTCTCTCTCCACCAGCCAGGGTCTCTCTCTCTCTCTCTCACCAGCCAGGGTCCTCTCTCTCTCTCCTCCGCCAGCCAGGGTCTCTCTCTCTCTCTCTCCACCAGCCGACTCATCCCCTCACCAACTCTCCCCACCAGGGCTCTCTCTCTCTCTCCACCAGCCACGGTCTCCTCTCTCTCTCCGACTCTCCACCACGGGTCAACTCTCTCTCCCCACCAGCCAGGGTCTCTCTCTCTCCTTCGCCCACCAGCCAGGGTCTCTCTCTCCGACTCTCTCCCACCGGCCAGGGTCTCTCTCTCTCTCTCCACCACCAGGGCTCTCTCTCCACTCTCTCCCACCAGTCAGGGACTCTCCCCTCTCCCCACCCCCAACGGTTCTCCTCTCTCTCCCACGGGCACCGATCTCTCCTCCTCTCTCCACCAGCCAGGGTCTCTCCCTCACTCTCCCCACGGGTACCTCTCTCTCCTCTCTCACCGAGCCGGGTCTCCCACTCTCTCTCCTCACCACCCCACGGGTCCCTCTCTCTCCCTCTCTCCACCAGCGGGTCTCTAACTCTCTCCCCACGGAGACCGACTCTCCCCCTCACTCTCTCCCCAGCCAACTCTCTCCCACTCTCTCCCACTGCCACGGGCTCTCTCTCTCGGGAACCGACTCACCCCACGGAGTTCTCTCCTCTCTCTCCACCAGCCAGGTCTCTCTCTCTCCCGACTTCCACCAGCCACGGGACTCTCTCTCTCTCTCTCCACCAGCCCACGGGATCGACTCTCTCTCGACCAGCCCACGGGTACCGACTCTCCCCACGGGTACTCTCTCCACCCAGCCAGGGTCTCTCCCTCACCGACTCTCCCCACGGGCACCGACTCTCCCTCACTCTCCCCACGGAGACCGACTCTCCCCACGGAGACCGACTCTCCCCATGGGCACCGACTCTCCCTCCGACTCTCCCCACGGGCACCGACTCTCCCTCTCTCTCCACCAGCCACCGACTCTCCCTCTCACCGACTCTCCCCATGGGCACCGACTCTCCCTCACTCTCTCCACCAGCCACGGGTCTCTCTCTCTCTCTCTCTCCACCAGCCAGGGTTCTCTCTCTCCCTCTCACCACCAGTCTCTCCACGGCACCGACTCTCCCCACCAGCCACGGGACTCTCTCTCTCTCTCCACCAGCACCGCTCTCCTCCGACTCTCCCCACGGGCACCAGGGTCTCTCTCTCTCCGACTCTCCCCAGGGCACGGTCTCTCCCTCCTCTCTCCTCCCACGCCACGGGCTCTCTCTCTCTCTCTCTCCCCACCACTCTCCCCTCCACACTCTCCTCCACCAGCCACGGGCTCTCCTCTCTCTTTGGGCCGACTCTCCCCACCCAGGGTCTCTCTCTCTCTCTCTCCCACGGCCAGGGTCTCTCTCTCTCTCTCTCCACCGAGCCAGGGTCAGTCTCCTCTCTGATCCCCAGCCAGGGTCCTGTCTCTCTCTGCCCCGAGTAGGTCTCTCTCTCTCTCTCTCCCCAGTAGTGTCTCTCTCCCTCTCTCCCCAGCCAGGGTCAGTCTCTCTCTCCCTCTCCTCCAGCCAGGGTCTCCTCTCTCTCTGCCCCGAGCAGGGTCTCTCTCTCTCTCTCTTTCCAACAGCCAGTGGACTCTCTCTCTCTCTCCAAAGCCAGGGCATCTCAGAATCAGGCAAGCTCCACCAGGAGGAGGCCATTCAGCCCCTCTCCAACCCTGTTACACAGGGACAGGAGGAGGCCATTCAGCCCCTCTCCAGCCTGTTACGCAGCGCCGATGAAATCTTGGTCCACCAGAAGCAGAGAGCCAGCTGTGCCCAGCCAGCTGTGTTCCAGGGGTTGGTTTGGGTGAAGGAAGCTGAAAGCATTCTGGAGCAGTTGGGTTGGTGCCTCACAAGGAAGTCTTGACTGAGAGTGAGTTCGGTTTCTCTCCCTGGCCGCTCTGACCCTGGGGGGTGGGGGGCAGTGTTTCGCTGAGGGGAGAGGGAGGGGGGAGACCCTCGCCTGGCCCTTGCTCCTGTAGGTGACCGTTGGACTGCAGAGCGGGGGGGGCAGGGAGGAGGAGGGCTTGGCCGGGGGGTTCCCGGGCGCTGGGGTCCTCCGAGCTGGGGTGAGTGGCTGGGCCTTGCCTCTGCTCTGAAGCCTGGGCCTCGGCCAGCTGCCCGTTTTGTGGCGTGGACAGGAGGGGCTGCTGGGCTGAGGCCTTGCCCTGGACAGCCTCCTCGATCAGCATGGAGGCGGCCCGCGACTTCCTCTTCCCGAAGAAGGTGGACAGCGGCAGGGACAGGCGCTTGGCGGCCGGGTCCTCATCTTCCTTCTCCTCCGCCCCTTCCCCCTGACCCCCATCCTCTAGCATGGCCACCGGCCCCGCCCAGGCATCCTCCACCTTGCCCTTCCTCCGGCGCTGGGGGACGAAGGTCTGGGAGTGTCTCCGCTTCCTCCTCCTCAGGCAGCAGATGATGACCACGACAAAGACCACGGCAACCAACAGCAGCACCAGGACCAGGAGCCAGATGCTCTTGAAGCTCCCGGGCTGAGGGGTGGAATGGGACGGGTCCGGACGGTGGGAAACCGAGGGACTGGCCGGTCGGGATTGAGCCGAAGGATCAAAGGGGCTGGAATGGGATGACATCTCGGAGACGGTGGATGACTTGGTTGTGGGTGACGATTGGGAGATGGTAGTTGGCTTGGTTGTGGGTGAAGATTGGAAGACTGTAGTTGGCTTGGTTGTGGGTGACGATTGGAAGACTGTAGTTGGCTTGGTTGTGGGTGACAATTGGAAGACTGTAGTTGGCTTGGTTGTGGGTGACGATTGGAAGACTGTAGTTGGCTTGGTTGTGGGTGACGATTGGAAGACTGTAGTTGGCTTGGTTGTGGGTGATGATTGGAAGATGGTCGTTGGCTTGGTTGTGGCTGTTGAGTGAGGCGGTTGACTGGTTGAAGTGGTAACCTCTGTGTTGGTCGCTGAAGGGCTCCAGGCAGGGCTGTTGGTGGTGGTCTTCACCCCTAACAAGGTGAAGCCCTCACTGCTGGAAGGCTCTGCTCCCTGGCCGATGGAGGCACTGGGCCTGGTTTGGATGGAGCTAGGCGCACCCATCGAGACTGTCGATGTGACTGAGCCTTTCTGTTGAGCCAGGACCACGGGGTCCATAGGAGAGAGTTCAGGATAACCGGCCAAGGTCTCGACAGTCATGGAGGGGATGGTTTCGGCAGAGGCCTGAGCCATGGATGTAGTGCTCCTTGCCTCACTCAACCCGAGCTCAGCAATCCCAGCCACAGCTCCGAGAAAAACAAGGCTCCGGATGTACATCATGATGGGGCATTGAGTGGCGATGGGGTAACAGCAACGGTTGAACCTCCTGAAACAGGTCCTGCGGAGCCAAGTGACAGAGAAAGGAATCATCAACAGGACAAATACAGAGAGACATTTCCTCATAGCCCACAGCCCTCAGTGTAACACTCTAGGTGGTATTGTGGCTGGATTGGTAATCGAGGGCCCAGGGTAATGCTCTGAGGACCTGGCTTCCAATCCTGCCACAGACAATGGGATTTAAATTCAATAAAAATCTGGGATTAAAAGTCTAAAGCTTTGCCGATTATCATAAAAACACATCTGGTTCTGTGTGGTCCTTCCCCGGTTTGGCCCACATGTGAGTCCAGAGGTGCAGGAATGTGCTTGATCCCTGAAATGCATCGGACCTGCTAAAAACTCAATAAAAAGGAACGAAACCGGACGGAATCAAACTAGGCACCGGAAACCACAACAGCAAAGTCAGCCCTATCAACCGTGCAAAGTCCCCCTCCCTAACATCTGGGGGCTGGTGCCAAAATGGGGAGAGCTGTCCCACAGACCAGTGCAGCAACAGCCTGACATAGACATCCTCAGGGAATCATACCTTCTAGCCAGTGTCCCAGGCATCACCATCACCATCCCTGGGTATGTCCCTGTCCCACCAGCAGGACAGACCCAGCAGAGGTGGGGACACAGTGGGATACAGTCGGGAGGGAGTTCCCTAGGAGTCCCCAACATCCACTCCGGACCCCGTGAAGTCTTGTGGCATCAGGTCAAACATGGGCAGGGAAACCTCCTGCTGTTTACCATGTACCGCCCTCCCTCAGCTGGTGAATCGGTGCATCCTCCATGTTGGACATCACTTGGAGGAAGCACTGAGGGTGGCGAGGGTGCAGAATGTACTCTGGGTGGGGGGGGACTTCAATGTCCATCACCAAGAGTGTCTCAGTAGCACCACTACTGACCGAGCTGGCCGAGTCCTAAAGGACAATAGCTGCTAGACTGGGTCTGTGACAGGTGGTGAGGGAACCAACAAGAGGGTAAAACACACTTGACCCTCATCCTCACCAACCTGCCTGTCACAGATACATCTGTCCATGAGAGTATCGGTGGGAGTGACCACTCCACAGTCATTGTGGAGACAAAGTCCCACCTTCACATTGAGGATACTCTCCATCGTGTTGTGTGGCGCTACCACCCTGCTAAATGGGATAGATTTCAAACTGATCTAGCAACTCAAGGCTGGGCATCCATGAGGTGCTGTGGGCCATCAGCAGCAGCAGAATTGTACTCGAACACAATCTGTAACCTCATGGCCCAGCTTATCCCCCACTCTACCATTACCATCAAACCAGGGATCGACCCTGATTCAATGGAGAGTGCAGGAGGGAATGCCAGGAGCAGCACCAGGCACATCTAAAACTGAGGTGCCAACCTGGTGAAGCTATAACACAGGACTACTTGTGTGTCAAACAGCATAAGCAGCAGATAGACAGAGCTAAGCGACCCCACAACCAACGGATCAGATCTAAGCTCTGCAGTCCTGTCACATCCAGTGGTGAATGGTGGTGGAGAATTAAACAACTCACTGGAGGAGGAGGCTTCACAAATATCCCCATCCTCAATGATGGAGGAGCCCAGCACATCAGTGTAAAAGATAAGGCTGAGGCATTCGCTACAATCTTCAGCCAGAAGTGCCGAGTGGATGATCCATCTCAGTCTCCTCCGGAGTTCCCCAGCCTCACAGATTCCAGTCTTCAGCCAATTCGATTCACTCCACAAGTTATCAAGGAACGGCTGAAGGCACTGGATACTGCAAAGGCTATGGGCCCTGACAATATTCCAGCAATAGTACTGAAGACTTGTGCTCCAGAACTTGCCACACCCCTAGCCAAGCTGTTCCAGTACAGCTACAACACTGGCTTCTACCCGGCTATGTGGAAAATTGCCCAGGTATGTCCTGTACACAAAAAGCAGGACAAATCCAACCCGCCCAATTACCGCCCCATCAGTCTACTCTCCATCATCAGGAAAGTGATGGAAGGGGGTCATCAACAGTAATATCAAGCGGCACTTACTCAGCAATAACCTGCTCACTGATACCCAGCTTGGGTTCCGCAAGGGCCACTCAGCTCCTGATCTCATTACAGCCTTGGTTCAAACATGGACACAAGAGCTGAACTCCCAAGGTGAGGCAAGAGTGACTGCCCTTGACCGAGTGTGGCATCAAGGAGCCCGAGCAACACTGGAGTCAATGGGAATAAGGGGGAAGACTCTCCGCTGGTTGGAGTCATACCCAGCACAAATGAAGATGGTTATGGTTGTTGGAGGTCAGTCATCTCAGCTCCAGGGCATCACTGCAGGAGTTCCTCAGGGTTAGTGTCCTCGGCCCAACCATCTTCAGCTGCTTCACCAATGACCTTCCTTCCATCATAAGGTCAGAAGTGGGGTTGGTCGCTGATGATTGCACAATGTTCAGCACCATTCACAACTCCTCAGATACTGAAGCAGCCCATGTCCAAATGCAGCAGGACCTGGACAATATCCAGGCTTGGGGCTGACAAGTGGCAAGTAACATTCACACTACACAAGTGTCAGGCAATGACCATCTCCAACAAGAGAGAATCTAACCATCACCCCTTGATATTCAATGGCATTACCATCACTGAATCTCCCCACTATCAACATCCTGGGGGTTACCATTGACCACAAACTGAACTGGGACCAGCCATATAAACACTGTGGCTACAAGAGCAGGTCAGAGGCTGGGAATCCTGCGGTGAGTAACTCACTTCCTGAGTCCCCAAAGCCTGTCCACCATCTACAAGGCACCAGTCAGGAGTGTGATGGAACACTCCCCACTTGCCTGGATGAGTGCAGCTCCCACAACACTCAAGAAGCTCAACACCGTTCAAAACAAAGCAGCCCCGCTTGATCGGCACCACCATCCTGAATTGGAAATATATCGGCCGTTCCTTCACTGTCACTGGGTCCAAATCCTAAAACTCCCTCCCTAACAGCGCTGTGGGTGTACCTACACCACACGGGGACAAAATCCTGGAACTCCCTCCCTAACAGCGCCGTGGGTGTACCTACACCACACGGGGACAAAATCCTGGAACTCCCTCCCTAACAGCGCCATGTGGGTGTACCTACACCACAGAGACAAAATCCTGGAACTCCCTCCCCAAAAGCACCGTGGGTGTACCTACACCACACGGACAAAATCCTGGAACTCCCTCCCTAACAGCGCTGTGGGTGTACCTACACCACACGGGGACAAAATCCTGGAACTCCCTCCCTAACAGCGCCGTGGGTGTACCTACACCACACGGGGACAAAATCCTGGAACTCCCTCCCTAATAGCGCCGTGGGTGTACCTACACCACACGGACAAAATCCTGGAACTCCCTCCCTAACAGCACCGTGGGTGTACCTACACCACACGGGGACAAAATCCTGGAACTCCCTCCCTAACAGCGCCATGTGGGTGTACCTACACCACACGGACAAAATCCTGGAACTCCCTCCCTAACAGCGCCATGTGGGTGTACCTACACCACAGAGACAAAATCCTGGAACTCCCTCCCCAAAAGCACCGTGGGTGTACCTACACCACACGGACAAAATCCTGGAACTCCCTCCCTAACAGCGCCGTGGATGTACCTACACCACACGGACAAAATCCTGGAACTCCCTCCCTAACAGCGCCGTGGGTGTACCTACACCACATGGACTGCAGAGGCTCAAGAAGACAGTTCACCACCACACCTCAAGTGGCAAATAGGGATGACCACAACCCCACATCCCTCACTGTAACACTCTGATATACCCCACATCGCTCACTGTAACACTCTGATATACCCCACACCCCTCACTGTAACACTCTGATATACCCCACACCCCTCACTGTAACACTCTGATATACCCCACACCCCTCACTGTAACACTCTGATATACCCCACACCCCTCACTTTAACACTGATATATCCCACACCCCTCACTGTAACACTCTGATATACCCCACACCCCTCACTGTAACACTGATTTACCCAACACCCCTCACTGTAACACTGATATATCCCACACCCCTCACTGTAACACTCTGATATACCCCACACCCCTCACTGTAACACTGATTTACCCAACACCCCTCACTGTAACACTCTGATATACCCCACACCCCTCACTTTAACACTGATATATCCCACACCCCTCACTGTAACACTCTGATATACCCCACACCCCTCACTGTAACACTGATTTACCCAACACCCCTCACTGTAACACTCTGATATTTCCCACACCCCTCACTGTAACACTGATTTACCCCACACCCCTCACTGTAACACACTGATATATCCCACACCCCTCACTGTAACACTCTGATATATCCCACACCCCTCACTGTAACACACTGAAATACCCCACAACCCTCACTGTAACTCTCTGATATACCCGACACCCCTCACTATAACACTCTGATATATCCCACATCCCTCACTGTAACATTCTGATATACCCCACCGCCCTCACTGCAACACTCTGTTATATCCCACACCCCTCACTGTAACACTCTGATATATGCCACACCCCTCACTGTAACTCTCTGATATACCCGACACCCCTCACTATAACACTCTGATATATCCCACATCCCTCACTGTAACATTCTGATATACCCCACCGCCCTCACTGTAACACTCTGTTATATCCCACACCCCTCACTGTAACACTGATATAGCCCACATCCCTCAGTGTAACACTCTGATATATCCCACATCCCTCACTGTAACATTCTGATATACCCCACCGCCCTCACTGTAACACTCTGTTATATCCCACACCCCTCACTGTAACACTGATATAGCCCACATCCCTCACTGTAACACTCTGATATATCCCACATCCCTCACTGTAACATTCTGATATACACCACCCCCCTCACTGTAACACTCTGAAACATCCCACACCCCTCACTGTAACACTTTTATATCCCACACCCCTCACTGTAACAGTGATATAGCCCACATCCCTCACTGTAACACTCTGATATACGCCACACCCCTCACTGTAACACTCTGATATATCCCACACCCGTCACTGTAACACTGATATATCCCACATCCCTCAGTGTAACACTCTGATATATCCCATATCCCTCACTGTAACACTCTTTTATATCCCACACCCCTCACTGTAACACTCTGATATACACCACACCCCTCACTGTAACACTCTGATATATCCCACACCCATCACTGTAACATTCTGATATATCCCACACCCCTCACTGTAACACTCTGATATACCCCACACCCCTCACTGTAACACTCTGATATATCCCACACCCCTCACTGTAACACTCTGATATATCACACACCCATCACTGTAACACTCTGATATATCCCACACCCGTCACTGTAACATTCTGATATATCCCACACCCCTCACTGTAACACTCTGATATATCCCACACCCCTCACTGTAACACTCTGATATATACCACATCCCTCACCACAACACTCTGATATATCCCACACCTCTCACTGTAACACTCTGATACACCCCACACCCCTCACTGTAACACACTGATATATCCCACACCCCTCACTGTAACACTCTGATATACCCCACACCCCTCAGTGTAACACTCTGATATATCCCACATCCCTCAGTGTAACACTCTGATATATCCCACATCCCTCAGTGTAACATTCTGATATATCCCAAACCCCTCACTGTAACACTCTGATATACCCCACACCCCTCAGTGTAACACTCTGATATATCCCACATCCCTCAGTGTAACATTCTGATATATCCCAAACCCCTCAGTGTAACACTCTGATATATCCCACATCCCTCACTGTAACTGTGATATATCCCACACCCCTCAGTGTAACTGTGATATACCCCACACCCCTCACTGTAACTGTGATATATCCCACACCCCTCAGTGTAACACACTGATATATCCCACACCCCTCACTGTAACACTCTGATATACCCCACACCCCTCAGTGTAACACTCTGATATATCCCACATCCCTCAGTGTAACATTCTGATATATCCCAAACCCCTCAGTGTAACACTCTGATATATCCCACATCCCTCAGTGTAATACTCTGATATACCCCACACCCCTCAGTGTAACACTCTGATATACCCCACACCCCTCACTGTAACACTCTGATATACCCCACACCCCTCACTGTAACACTGATATATCCCACACCCCTCACTGTAACACTCTGATATATCCCACACCCCTCACTGTAACACTCTGATATACCCCACACCCCTCACTGTAACACACTGATATATCCCACACCCCTCACTGTAACACTCTGATATACCCCACACCCCTCACTGTAACACTCTGATATATCCCACACCCCTCACTGCAACACTCTGATATACCCCACACCCCTCACTGTAACACTCTGATATACCCCACTCTCCTCACTATAACACTCTCATATATCCCAAACCCCTCAGTGTAACACTCTGATATATCCCACACCCCTCAGTGTAACACTCTGATATATCCCACATCCCTCAGTGTAACACTCTGATATATCCCACACCCCTCACTGTAACACTCTGATATACCCCACACCTCTCACTGTAACACTCTGTTATATCCCACACCCCTCACTGTAACACTCTGATATACCCCACACCCCTCACTGTAACACTCTGATATATCCCACACCCCTCACTGTAACACTCTGATATACAGCACACCCCTCATTGTAACACTCTGATATATCCCACACCCCTCACTGTAACACTGATATAGCCCACACCCCTCACTGTAACATTCTGATATACCCCACACCCCTCACTGTAACATTCTGATATACCCCACACCCCTCACTGTAACACTCTGATATACCCCACACCCCTCACTGTAACACTCTGATATATCCCACACCCCTCACTGTAACACACTGATATACCCCACACCCCTCACTGTAACATTCTGATATACCCCACACCCCTCACTGTAACACTCTGATATACCCCACACCCCTCACTGTAACACTCTGATATAACCCACACCCCTCACTGTAACACTCTGATATATCCCACACCCCTCACTGTAACACACTGATATACCCCACACCCCTCACTGTAACATTCTGATATACCCCACACCCCTCACTGTAACACTCTGATATACCCCACACCCCTCACTGTAACACTCTGATATACCCCACACCCCTCAATGTAACACTCTGATATATCCCACACCCCTCACTGTAACACACTCTCTCTCTCTCTCTCTCGCTGCAGACTGTGTCCTTTCTCTCAGTGTTTCCCTGCCTCTCACCCTGCCGGGGTTTATACGCTGTGTTCTCTGTTGATATTTCGGTGCACGGGCACTGCCTGTAGTTGCTACGCCCGGCTGAGTGGGAATCGAACCACAAACACTCCGCCCTCATCTTTCACTGAACAGGAAGCCGTGTTCTGCATCTTTGACAGGACAGACAACATGGGCAGTGGTTGGAAAGCAGATTGAACATTCCCCCCCACCCCCCACCCCCAACAGCCGTCTGGGCGATGAATTCCAGCTTCTCTCTCCCTCCACTTGTCAGCTCTTTCTCTGTTTGACTGCCGGCGCCGTCTGTCTCCTTTTCCTGTCCCTCGGCTGCACCCTGGGGACAGGCCAGACGTTCGAGCTTCAGTGGGACAGCGCCACGTTCTCTCCACCCAGCTGAATGTTTACCGGGAGAATAGACTTTGACTGCCAGAGACGGGCTTTTGGGGATTGATGCACTGGGTGGCTAGAGTTGTCCCATCTGCCGGGTTTTCCTGTGTCCATTTGGGCCTGTCCCAGTGTCCGTCTGGGTGTCTGCCTGTGTCTGAGTGTGTGTCTGTGTCCATCTGGGTGGGTGCGTCTGTGCCGGTCTGCGTGTGTGTCTGTCTGTCAGGGTGTGTATCTGTGTCTGTCTGAGTTTGTGTCTGTGTCAGTCTGGCTGTGTGTGTCTGTCCGAGTGTGTGTCGGTGTGTCTGTCTGTCCGTGTCTGTCTGTGTGTCTGTCTGTTTTCACGTGTATGTCTGTATGAGTGTGTGTCTGTGTCCGTCTGGGTTTATGCGTCAGTGTCCGTCTGGTGTATGTGTCGGTGTCTGTCTGTGTGTATGTGACTGTCTAGCTGTGTCTGTCTGTCTGGGTGTGTGTCTGGTTGTGTGTTTTTATGTCTATCTTGGTGTGTCTGTCTGGCTTTGTGTCTGTGTCCGTCTGAGTGTGTGTGTCTGTGTCTGTCTAGCTGAGTGTCTGTGTCCGTCTGAGTGTGTGTGTGGCTGTGTCTGTCTGGCTGTGTGTGTCTGTGTCTCCCTGGGTGTGTATGTCTGTGTCCGTCTGGAGTGTCTGTCTGCCTGTGTGTGTCTGCCTGTGTGTGTGTGTGTGTGTGTGTGTGTCTGTCTGTCTGTCTGTCTGTCTGTCAGTGTCAGTCTGTGTGTCTGTTTTCATGTGTGTGTCTGTATGATTGTGTGTCTGTGTCCATCTGGCTGTGTGTGTCTGTGTCTGTCTGGCTGTGTGTGTGTCTGTGTGTCTGTCTGTTTGCATGTGTGTGTCTGTATGATTGTGTGTCTGTGTCTGTCTGGCTGTGTGTGTCTGTGTCTGTCTCTGTGTGTCTGTCTGAGTGTGTGTCTATGTCCATCTGAGTGTATGTCTGTGTCTATCAGAGAGTGTGTCTGTGTCTGTCTGAGTGTGTGTGTGTGTGTGTGTCTGTCTGGGTGTGTCTGTGTTTGTCTGGGCATATGTGTCTCTGTCTGTCTGGGCATTTGTGTCTGTGTGTGTGTGTCTGTCTGGGTGTCTGTGTCTGTCTGGGTGTCTCTGCATCCCAACATCTCTCCCTCTCTCTCTATCCCAACATCCCCTTTCTCTGAATCTTCCCCAAGTCTCTCTCTCTCTCTCCCAGAGGGGCTATGAACTGAATCAGGATTCTCCACACAAATGAACACAGCACAGAGCGTGAAAATAAACATATTAGAAAGACAGGTTCCACTCAAAGGCTGCAGAACAGTAGTCACAACAGGGACGCTGCTCCATGCCTGACACGAATGTGGAGATTCATATTCCAAGTTAGAAGGTGAAGGGCTGGTGGAACAGGAAGAGGGGGTGAGGTAGGTGGGTGGGGGGGATAGGAATCTTACTGAAGGACAATAGCTTCAGGAGCAAATGGAGATAGAGTGAGAGGCAGGGGGACGGTGTGGGTGGGATTGACAGGAATGCTAGTGTTGTTACTCAATGAGTGTCCACCTGCTGCCACCCATACCCCCCCCGCCCCCACCGTCAGCTCCGTGAATTTAAATTCAAGCCTATTCAATAATTACAGAATAAGAAGCTGGTCCCAGCGGGAAAACAAAACCCCATCAGGTTCACAAATGCCCTTTAGGGGAGGGAAGTCAGCTGTCCTTGTCCCAGTCTGGTGCCTACACGTGACTCCAGGCCCACAGCGAGGGTCTGGGAAAACCCCCCCCGCCCCCCCACACAGCCTCCTCTGAAGTGGCCTGTCGGTGAGGCAGACTTGTGCAGGGGGTGGGGGGGGGCGGTGGGGAGAGACAGCACAAGTCAGCTCCTTCTCAGGGGGCAATCGGGGGTAGGCAGTAAGTGCTGTCCCAGCCAGCGAAACCCACATCCCCAACAATAGATAAAGAGAAAGCGGCCAGGGTTGGTTAAACAATCTGATCTTCTCGCAGACAGAGAGTCCGGCATTAAATTCCTAGCCGGGGGGGGGGGGTGTATATCTCCCAGAAAACATGGTCCGAAGCTGAAGGGAGGCTGGTTTGTAAGGGAGAAACACACAGAAGCCGGGAGGCTGAGCTGTGCTGTTCTCAGGGAAAAGCTCCAGGGAAACGGACAGGACTGGGAGAAAGCGAGCAGATATTATCCCAGCAAAGGCACTTCCTATCGCCTTCAAGAATCGATCCAGTCTCCCTTTGAGGGTAAATATTTCACCCACCACACACTCAGGGAAATCCGAACCGATCGATGTTTCCCCTTCTCCCCCTCAATCCCTGTCCCTCTGGATCCCCCACCCTCCTGACACTGGGAAGTGTTTCCCCCCCGTCTCTGACTCACTCGATCCCGACCCCCCTTCCCGATAGGGAAGGCCCTCGATACAAGCTCCCCGCCTTAAACTTCTCCACTCCGGGGAGAACAATCGCAGCTTCTCCCGGTCTTTCTCTCTCTGTCCACACGGACTGAAGTCCCCTCATCGTCCCCAGCAGATTGGGACAGGGTGTGGAGGTACAGATTGGGACAGGGTGTGGAGGTACAGATTGGGATAGGGTGTGGAGGTACAGATTGGGACAGGGTGTGGAGGTACAGATTGGGACAGGGTGTGGAGGTACAGATTGGGACAGGGTGTGGAGGTACAGATTGGGACAGGGTACGGAGGTACAGATTGGGACAGGGTACGGAGGTACAGATTGGGACAGGGTACGGAGGTACAGATTGGGACAGCGTGTGGAGGTACAGATTGGGACAGGGTGTGGAGGTAGAGATTGGGACAGGGTGTGGAGGTACAGATTGGGACAGGGTACGGAGGTACAGATTGGGAAAGGGTACGGAGGTACAGATTGGGACAGGGTGTGGAGGTACAGATTGGGACAGGGTGTGGAGGTACAGATTGGGACAGGGTGTGGAGGTACAGATTGGGACAGGGTACGGAGGTACAGATTGGGACAGGGTGTGGAGGTACAGATTGGGACAGGGTGTGGAGGTACAGATTGGGAAGGGTGTGGAGGTACAGATTGGGACAGGGTATGGAGGTACAGATTGGGACAAGGTGTGGAGGTACAGATTGGGACAGGGTACGGAGGTACAGATTGGGACAGGGTGTGGAGGTACAGATTGGGACAGGGTATGGAGGTACAGATTGGGACAGGGTGTGGAGGTACAGATTGGGACAGGGTGTGGAGGTACAGATTGGGACAGGGTGTGGAGGTACAGATTGGGACAGGGTACGGAGGTACAGATTGGGACAGGGTACGGAGGTACAGATTGGGACAGGGTATGGAGGTACAGATTGGGACAGGGTGTGGAGGTACAGATTGGGACAGGGTGTGGAGGTACAGATTGGGACAGGGTATGGAGGTACAGATTGGGACAGGGTGTGGAGGTACAGATTGGGACAGGGTGTGGAGGTACAGATTGGGAGAGGGTGTGGAGGTACAGATTGGGACAGGGTGTGGAGGTACAGATTGGGACAGGGTGTAGAGGAACAGATTGGGACAGGGTATGGAGGTACAGATTGGGACAGGGTACGGAGGTACAGATTGGGACAGGGTGTGGAGGTACAGATTGGGACAGGGTGTGGAGGTACAGATTGGGACAGGGTGTGGAGGTACAGATTGGGACAGGGTACGGAGGTACAGATTGGGACAGGGTGTGGAGGTACAGATTGGGACAGGGTACGGAGGTACAGATTGGGACAGGGTGTGGAGGTACAGATTGGGACAGGGTGTGGAGGTACAGATTGGGACAGGGTGTGGAGGTACAGATTGGGACAGGGTATGGAGGTACAGATTGGGACAGGGTGTGGAGGTACAGATTGGGACAGGGTACGGAGGTACAGATTGGGACAGGGTGCGGAGGTACAGATTGGGACAGGGTGTGGAGGTACAGATTGGGACAGGGTGTGGAGGTACAGATTTGGACAGGGTACGGAGGTACAGATTGGGACAGGGTGTGGAGGTACAGATTGGGACAGGGTGTGGAGGTACAGATTGGGACAGGGTATGGAGGTACAGATTGGGACAGGGTGTGGAGGTACAGATTGGGACAGGGTACGGAGGTACAGATTGGGAAAGGGTGCGGAGGTACAGATTGGGACAGGGTGCGGAGGTACAGATTGGGACAGGGTGCGGAGGTACAGATTGGGACAGGGTGTGGAGGTACAGATTGGGACAGGGTACGGAGGTACAGATTGGGACAGGGTACGGAGGTACAGCTTGGGACAGGGTGTGGAGGTACAGATTGGGACAGGGTGTGGAGGTACAGTTTGGGACAGGGTGCGGAGGTACAGATTGGGACAGGGTACGGAGGTACAGATTGGGACAGGGTACGGAGGTACAGATTGGGACAGGGTGTGGAGGTACAGATTGGGACAGGGTGTGGAGGTACAGATTGGGACAGGGTGTGGAGGTACAGATTGGGACAGGGTGTGGAGGTACAGATTGGGACAGGGTGTGGAGGTACAGATTGGCACATGGTGTGGAGGTACAGATTGGGACAGGGTGTGGAGGTACAGATTGGGACAGGGTGTGGAGGTACAGATTGGGACAGGGTACGGAGGTACAGATTGGGACAGGGTGTGGAGGTACAGATTGGGACAGGGTGTGGAGGTACAGATTGGGACAGTGTGTGGAGGTACAGATTGGGACAGGGTGTGGAGGTACAGATTGGGACAGGGTGTGGAGGTACAGATTGGGACAGGGTGTGGAGGTACAGATTGGGACAGGGTACGGAGGTACAGATTGGGACAGGGTGTGGAGGTACAGATTGGGACAGGGTATGGAGGTACAGATTGGGACAGGGTGTGGAGGTACAGATTGGGACAGGGTACGGAGGTACAGATTGGGACAGGGTGTGGAGGTACAGATTGGGACAGGGTGTGGAGGTACAGATTGGGACAGGGTGTGGAGGTACAGATTGGGACAGGGTGTGGAGGTACAGATTGGGACAGGGTGTGGAGGTACAGATTGGGACAGGGTACGGAGGTACAGATTGGGACAGGGTACGGAGGTACAGATTGGGACAGGGTGTGGAGGTACAGATTGGGACAGGGTGTGGAGGTACAGATTGGGACAGGGTGTGGATGTACAGCTTGGGACAGGGTGTGGAGGTACAGATTGGGACAGGGTGTGGAGGTACAGATTGGGACAGGGTACGGAGGTACACTTGGGACAGGGTGTGGAGGTACAGATTGGGACAGTGTGTGGAGGTACAGATTGGGACAGGGTGTGGAGGTACAGATTGGGAAAGGGTACGGAGGTACAGATTGGGACAGGGTACGGAGGTACAGATTGGGACAGGGTGTGGAGGTACAGATTGGGACAGGATACGGAGGTACAGATTGGGACAGGGTGTGGAGGTACAGATTGGGACAGGGTACGGAGGTACAGATTGGGACAGGGTACGGATGTACAGATTGGGACAGGGTGTGGAGGTACAGATTGGGACAGGGTGTGGAGGTACAGATTGGGACAGGGTGTGGAGGTACAGATTGGGACAGGGTACGGAGGTACAGATTGGGACAGGGTATGGAGGTACAGATTGGGACAGGGTACGGAGGTATAGATTGGGACAGGGTACGGAGGTACAGATTGGGACAGGGTGTGGAGGTACAGATTGGGAAAGGGTGTGGAGGTACAGATTGGGACAGGGTGTGGAGGTACAGATTGGGACAGGGTGTGGAGGTACAGATTGGGACAGGGTGTGGAGGTACAGATTGGGACAGGGTGTGGAGGTACAGATTGGGACAGGGTACGGAGGTACAGATTGGGACAGGGTGTGGAGGTACAGATTGGGACAGGGTGTGGAGGTACAGATTGGGACAGTGTGTGGAGGTACAGATTGGGACAGGGTATGGAGGTACAGATTGGGACAGGGGGTGGAGGTACAGATTGGGACAGGGTACGGAGGTACAGATTGGGACAGGGTACGGAGGTACAGATTGGGACAG
The DNA here is from genome assembly GCF_017639515.1 of Carcharodon carcharias. Classification (NCBI taxonomy): domain Eukaryota; kingdom Metazoa; phylum Chordata; class Chondrichthyes; order Lamniformes; family Lamnidae; genus Carcharodon; species Carcharodon carcharias. Next base: position 25,734 of record NW_024470783.1, on the reverse strand, counting down.
GGTGTGGAGGTACAGATTGGGACAGGGTGTGGAGGTACAGCTTGGGACAGGGTGTGGAGGTACAGATTGGGACAGGGTGTGGAGGTACAGATTGGGACAGGGTGTGGAGGTACAGATTGGGACAGGGTGTGGAGGTACAGATTGGGACAGGGTACGGAGGTACAGATTGGGACAGGGTACGGAGGTACAGATTGGGACAGGGTGTGGAGGTACAGATTGGGACAGGGTGTGGAGGTACAGATTGGGACAGGGTACGGAGGTACAGATTGGGACAGGGTACGGAGGTACAGATTGGGACAGGGTGTGGAGTACAGATTGGACAGGGTGTGGAGGTACAGATTGGGACAGTGTGTGGAGGTACAGATTGGGACAGGGTATGGAGGTACAGATTGGGACAGGGTATGGAGGTACAGATTGGGACAGGGTATGGAGGTACAGATTGGGACAGGGTGTGGAGGTACAGATTGGGACAGGGTACGGAGGTACAGATTGGGACAGGGTGTGGAGGTACAGATTGGGACAGGGTGTGGAGGTACAGATTGGGACAGGGAGTGGAGGTACAGCTTGGGACAGGGAGTGGAGGTACAGATTGGGACAGGGTGTGGAGGTACAGATTGGGACAGGGTGTGGAGGTACAGATTGGGACAGGGTGTGGAGGTACAGATTGGGACAGGGTACAGAGGTACAGATTGGGACAGGGTAGGAGGTACGAGAGGAACAGATTGGGACAGGGTACGGAGGTACAGATTGGGACAGGGTACGGAGGTACAGATTGGGACAGGGTACGGAGGTACAGATTGGGACAGGGTACGGAGGTAAAGATTGGGACAGGGTACGGAGGTACAGATTGGGACAGGGTACGGAGGTACAGATTGGGACAGGGTGTGGAGGTACAGATTGGGACAGGGTATGGAGGTACAGATTGGGACAGGGTGTGGAGGTACAGATTGGGACAGGGTGTGGAGGTACAGATTGGGACAGGGTGTGGAGGTACAGATTGGGACAGGGTACGGAGGTACAGATTGGGACAGGGTGAGGAGGTACAGATTGGGACAGGGTATGGAGGTACAGATTGGGACAGGGTATGGAGGTACAGGTTGGGACAGGGTGTGGAGGTACAGGTTGGGACAGGGTACGGAGGTACAGATTGGGACAGGGTGCGGAGGTACAGATTGGGACAGGGTGTGGAGGTACAGATTGGGACAGGGTGTGGAGGTACAGATTGGGACAGGGTGTGGAGGTACAGATTGGGACAGGGTATGCAGGTACAGATTGGGACAGGGTGTGGAGGTACAGAGTGGGACAGGGTATGGAGGTACAGATTGGGACAGGGTGTGGAGGTACAGATTGGGACAGGGTGTAGAGGAACAGATTGGGACAGGGTATGGAGGTACAGATTGGGACAGGGTGTGGAGGTACAGATTGGGACAGGGTGTGGAGGTACAGATTGGGACAGGGTATGGAGGTACAGATTGGGACAGGGTGTGGAGGTACAGATTGGGACAGGGTACGGAGGTACAGATTGGGACAGGGTACGGAGGTACAGATTGGGACAGGGTGTGGAGGTACAGATTGGGACAGGGTGTGGAGGTACAGATTGGGAAAGGGTGTGGAGGTACAGATTGGGACAGGGTGTGGAGGTACAGATTGGGACAGGATGTGGAGGTACAGATTGGGACAGGGTGTGGAGGTACAGATTGGGACAGGGTACGGAGGTACAGATTGGGACAGGGTGTGGAGGTACAGATTGGGACAGGGTGTGGAGGTACAGATTGGGACAGGGTGTGGAGGTACAGATTGGGACAGGGTACGGAGGTACAGATTGGGACAGGGTGTGGAGGTACAGATTGGGACAGGGTACGGAGGTACAGATTGGGACAGGGTACGGAGGTACAGATTGGGACAGGGTGTGGAGGTACAGATTGGGACAGGGTGTGGAGGTACAGATTGGGACAGGGTGTGGAGGTACAGATTGGGACAGGGTGTGGAGGTACAGATTGGGACAGGGTGTGGATGTACAGATTGGGACAGGGTGTGGAGGTACAGATTGGGACAGGGTACGGAGGTACAGATTGGGACAGGGTACGGAGGTACAGATTGGGACAGGGTACGGAGGTACAGATTGGGACAGGGTACGGAGGTACAGATTGGGACAGGGTGTGGAGGTACAGATTGGGACAGGGTACGGAGGTACAGATTGGGACAGGGTATGGAGGTACAGATTGGGACAGGGTGTGGAGGTACAGATTGGGACAGGGTGTGGAGGTACAGATTGGGACATGGTGTGGAGGTACAGATTGGGACAGGGTGTGGAGGTACAGATTGGGACAGGGTGTGGAGGTACAGATTGGGACAGGGTACGGAGGTACAGATGGGACAGGTGTGGAGGTACAGATTGGGACAGGGGTGTGGAGGTACAGATTGGGACAGGTTGTGAGGTACAGATTGGGACAGGGTGCGGAGGTACAGATTGGGACAGGGTGTGGAGGTACAGATTGGGACAGGGTACGGAGGTACAGATTGGGACAGGGTGTGGAGGTACAGATTGGGACAGGGTGTGGAGGTACAGATTGGGACAGGGTACGGAGGTACAGATTGGGACAGGGTGTGGAGGTACAGATTGGGAAAGGGTGTGGAGGTACAGATTGGGACAGGGTGTGGAGGTACAGATTGGGACAGGGTGTGGAGGTACAGATTGGGACAGGGTGTGGAGGTACAGATTGGGACAGGGTACGGAGGTACAGATTGGGACAGGGTACGGAGGTACAGATTGGGACAGGGTGTGGAGGTACAGATTGGGACAGGGTGTGGAGGTACAGATTGGGACAGTGTGTGGAGGTACAGATTGGGACAGTGTGTGGAGGTACAGATTGGGACAGGGTGTGGAGGTACAGATTGGGACAGGGTACGGAGGTACAGATTGGGACAGGGTGTGGAGGTACAGATTGGGACAGGGTGTGGAGGTACAGATTGGGACAGGGTGTGGAGGTACAGATTGGGACAGGGTGTGGAGGTACAGATTGGGACAGGATGTGGAGGTACAGATTGGGACAGGGTGTGGAGGTACAGATTGGGACAGGGTGTGGAGGTACAGATTGGGACAGGGTACGGAGGTACAGATTGGGACAGGGTGTGGAGGTACAGATTGGGACAGGGTGTGGAGGTACAGATTGGGACAGTGTGTGGAGGTACAGATTGGGACAGGGTGTGCAGGTACAGATTGGGACAGGGTGTGGAGGTACAGATTGGGACAGGGTGTGGAGGTACAGATTGGGACAGGGTATGGAGGTACAGATTGGGACAGGGTGTGGAGGTACAGATTGGGACAGGGTGTGGAGGTACAGATTGGGACAGGGTACGGAGGTACAGATTGGGACAGGGTATGGAGGTACAGATTGGGACAGGGTGTGGAGGTACAGATTGGGACAGGGTGTGGAGGTACAGATTGGGACAGGGTGTGGAGGTACAGATTGGGACAGGGTAAGGAGGTACAGATTGGGACAGGGTGTGGAGGTACAGATTGGGACAGGGTGTGGAGGTACAGATTGGGACAGGGTGTGGAGGTACAGATTGGGACAGGGTGTGGAGGTACAGATTGGGACAGGGTGTGGAGGTACAGATTGGGACAGGGTGTGGAGGTACAGATTGGGACAGGGTGTAGAGGTACAGATTGGGACAGGGTGTGGAGGTACAGATTGGGACAGGGTGTGGAGGTACAGATTGGGACAGGGTATGGAGGTACAGATTGGGACAGGGTACGGAGGTACAGATTGGGACAGGGTGTGGAGGTACAGATTGGGACAGGGTGTGGAGGTACAGATTGGGACAGGGTGTGGAGGTACAGATTGGGACAGGGTGTGGAGGTACAGATTGGGACAGGGTGTGGAGGTACAGATTGGGACAGGGTACGGAGGTACAGATTGGGACAGGGTACGGAGGGTACAGATTGGGACAGGGTACGGAGGTACAGATTGGGACAGGGTGTCGGAGGTACAGATTGGGACAGGGTGTGGAGGTACAGATTGGGACAGGGTGTGGAGGTACAGATTGGGACAGGGTGTGGAGGTACAGATTGGGACAGGGTGTGGAGGTACAGATTGGGACAGGGTGTGGAGGTACAGATTGGGACAGGGTACGGAGGTACAGATTGGGACAGGGTAGGAGGTACAGATTGGGACAGGGTGTGGAGGTACAGATTGGGACAGGGTGTGGAGGTACAGATTGGGACAGGGTGTGGAGGTACAGATTGGGACAGGGTGTGGAGGTACAGATTGGGACAGGGTGTGGAGGTACAGATTGGGACAGGGTGTGGAGGTACAGATTGGGACAGGGTGTGGAGGTACAGATTGGGACAGGGTGTGGAGGTACAGATTGGGACAGGGTACGGAGGTACAGATTGGGACAGGGTGTGGAGGTACAGATTGGGACAGGGTGTGGAGGTACAGATTGGGACAGGGTGTGGAGGTACAGATTGGGACAGGGTACGGAGGTACAGATTGGGACAGGTGTGGAGGTACAGATTGGGACAGGGTGTGGAGGTACAGATTGGGACAGGGTACGGAGGTACAGATTGGGACAGGGTGTGGAGGTACAGATTGGGACAGGGTGTGGAGGTACAGATTGGGACAGGGTGTGGAGGTACAGATTGGGACAGGGTGTGGAGGTACAGATTGGGACAGGGTGTGGAGGTACAGATTGGGACAGGGTATGGAGGTACAGATTGGACAGGGTGTGGAGGTACAGATTGGGACAGGGTACGGAGGTACAGATTGGGACAGGGTACGGAGGTACAGATTGGGACAGGGGTGTGGAGGTACAGATTGGGACAGGTGTGGAGGTACAGATTGGGACAGGGTACGGAGAGGTACAGATTGGGACAGGGTGTGGAGGTACAGATTGGGACAGGGTTGTGGAGGTACAGATTGGGACAGGGTGTGGAGGTACAGATTGGGACAGGGTTGTGGAGGTACAGATTGGGACAGGGTACGGAGGTACAGATTGGGACAGGGTAGGAGGTACAGATTGGGACAGGGTGTGGAGGTACAGATTGGGACAGGGTGTGGAGGTACAGATTGGGACAGGGTGTGGAGGTACAGATTGGGACAGGGTAGTGAGGTACAGATTGGGACAGGGTACGGAGGTACAGATTGGGACAGGGTGTGGAGGTACAGATTGGGACAGGGTGTGGAGGTACAGATTGGGACAGGGTACGGAGGTACAGATTGGGACAGGGTGTGGAGGTACAGATTGGGACAGGGTGTGGAGGTACAGATTGGGACAGGGTGTGGAGGTACAGATTGGGACAGGGTGTCGGAGGTACAGATTGGGACAGGGTACGGAGGTACAGATTGGGACAGGGTGTGGAGGTACAGATTGGGACAGGGTGTGGAGGTACAGATTGGGACAGGGTGTGGAGGTACAGATTGGGACAGGGTGTGGAGGTACAGATTGGGACAGGGTGTACGGAGGTACAGATTGGGACAGGGTACGGAGGTACAGATTGGGACAGGGTACGGAGGTACAGATTGGGACAGGGTACGGAGGTACAGATTGGGACAGTGTGTGGAGGTACAGATTGGGACAGGGTACGGAGGTACAGATTGGGACAGGGTGTGGAGGTACAGATTGGGACAGGGTGTGGAGGTACAGATTGGGACAGGGTATGGAGGTACAGATTGGGACAGGGTGTGGAGGTACAGATTGGGACAGGGTGTGGAGGTACAGATTGGGACAGGGTGTGGAGGTACAGATTGGGACAGGGTCGTGAGGTACAGATTGGGACAGGGTGTGGAGGTACAGATTGGGACAGGGTACGGGAGGTACAGATTGGGACAGGGTAGGAGGTACAGATTGGGACAGGGTGTGGAGGTACAGATTGGGACAGGGTACGGAGGTACAGATTGGGACAAGGGTGTGGAGGTACAGATTGGGACAGGGTACGGAGGTACAGATTGGGACAGGGTGTGGAGGTCAGATTGGGACAGGGTGTGGAGGTACAGATTGGGACAGGGTACGGATGTACAGATTGGGACAGGGTGTCGGAGGTACAGATTGGGACAGGGTACGGAGGTACAGATTGGGACAGGGTACGGAGGTACAGATTGGGACAGGGTGTGGAGGTACAGATTGGGACAGGGTACGGAGGTACAGATTGGGACAGGGTAGGAGGTACCAGATTGGGACAGGGTACTGGAGGTACAGATTGGGACAGGGTGTGGAGGTACGATTGGGACAGGGTGTGGAGGTACAGATTGGGACAGGGTGTGGAGGTACAGATTGGGACAGGGTGTGGAGGTACAGATTGGGACAGGGTGTGGAGGTACAGATTGGACAGGGTGTGGAGGTACAGATTGGGACAGGGTACGGAGGTACAGATTGGGGACAGGGTGTGGAGGTACAGATTGGGGACAGGGTGTGGAGGTACAGATTGGGACAGGGTACGGAGGTACAGATTGGGACAGGGTGTGGAGGTACAGATTGGGACAGGGTGTGGAGGTACAGATTGGGACAGGGTGTGGAGGTACAGATTGGGACAGGGTACGGAGGTACAGATTGGGACAGGGTGTGGAGGTACAGATTGGGACAGGGTGTGGAGGTACAGATTGGGACAGGGTGTGGAGGTACAGATTGGGACAGGGTGTGGAGGTACAGATTGGGACAGGGTACGGAGGTACAGATTGGGACAGGGTACGGAGGTACAGATTGGGACAGGGTGTGGAGGTACAGATTGGGACAGGGTGTGGAGGTACAGATTGGGACAGGGTATGGAGGTACAGATTGGGACAGGGTACGGAGGTACAGATTGGGACAGGTTGTGGAGGTACAGATTGGGACAGGGTATGGAGGTACAGATTGGGACAGGGTACGGAGGTACAGATTGGGACAGGGTATGGAGGTACAGATTGGGACAGGGTGTGGAGGTACAGATTGGGACAGGGTACGGAGGTACAGATTGGGACAGGGTACGGAGGTACAGATTGGGACAGGGTGTGGAGGTACAGATTGGGACAGGGTGTGGAGGCACAGATTGGGACAAGGTGTGGAGGGACAGATTGGGACAGGGTGTGGAGGTACAGATTGGGACAGGGTGTGGAGGCACAGATTGGGACAAGGTGTGGAGGGACAGATTGGGACAGGGTGTGGAGGTACAGATTGGGACAGGGTACGGAGGTACAAATTGGGACAGGGTACGGAGGTACAGATTGGGACAGGGTACGGAGGTACAGATTGGGAGAGGGTGTGGAGGTACAGATTGGGACAGGGTGTGGAGGTACAGATTGGGACAGGGTGTGGAGGTACAGATTGGGACAGGGTACGGAGGTACAGATTGGGACATGGTGTGGAGGTACAGATTGGGACAGGGTGTGGAGGTACAGATTGGGACAGGGTGTGGAGGTACAGATTGGGACAGGGTGTGGAGGTACAGATTGGGACAGGGTGTGGAGGTACAGATTGGGACAGGGTGCGGAGGTACAGATTGGGACAGGGTACGGAGGTACAGATTGGGACAGGGTACGGAGGTACAGATTGGGACAGGGTACGGAGGTACAGATTGGGACAGGGTGTGGAGGTACAGATTGGGACAGGGTGTGGAGGTACAGATTGGGACAGGGTGTGGAGGTACAGATTGGGACAGGGTGTGGAGGTACAGATTGGGACAGGGTGTGGAGGTACAGATTGGGACAGGGTGTGGAGGTACAGATTGGGACAGGGTGTGGAGGTACAGATTGGGACAGCGTGTGGAGGTACAGATTGGGACAGGGTACGGAGGTACAGATTGGGACAGGGTGTGGAGGTACAGATTGGGACAGGGTGTGGAGGTACAGATTGGGACAGGGTGTGGAGGTACAGATTGGGACAGGGTACGGAGGTACAGATTGGGACAGGGTGTGGAGGTACAGATTGGGACAGGGTACGGAGGTACAGATTGGGACAGGGTACGGAGGTACAGATTGGGACAGGGTGTGGAGGTACAGATTGGGACAGGGTACGGAGGTACAGATTGGGACAGGGTGTGGAGGTACAGATTGGGACAGGGTGTGGAGGTACAGATTGGGACAGGGTGTGGAGGTACAGATTGGGACAGGGTGTGGAGGTACAGATTGGGACAGGGTGTGGAGGTACAGATTGGGACAGGGTACGGAGGTACAGATTGGGACAGGGTATGGAGGTACAGATTGGGACAGGGTGTGGAGGTACAGATTGGGACAGGGTGTGGAGGTACAGATTGGGACAGGGTGTGGAGGTACAGATTGGGACAGCGTGTGGAGGTACAGATTGGGACAGGGTGTGGAGGTACAGATTGGGACAGGTTACGGAGGTACAGATTGGGACAGGGTGTGGAGGTACAGATTGGGACAGGGTACGGAGGTACAGATTGGGACAGGGTGTGGAGGTACAGATTGGGACAGGGTACGGAGGTACAGATTGGGACAGGGTGTGGAGGTACAGATTGGGACAGGGTATGGAGGTACAGATTGGGACAGGGTGTGGAGGTACAGATTGGGACAGGGTGTGGAGGTACAGATTGGGACAGGGTGTGGAGGTACAGTTTGGGACAGGGTATGGAGGTACAGATTGGGACAGGGTGTGGAGGTACAGATTGGGACAGGGTACGGAGGTACAGATTGGGACAGGGTGTGGAGGTACAGATTGGGACAGGGTACGGAGGTACAGATTGGGACAGGGTACGGAGGTACAGATTGGGACAGGGTGTGGAGGTACAGATTGGGACAGGGTGTGGAGGTACAGATTGGGACAGGGTGTGGAGGTACAGATTGGGACAGGGTGTGGAGGTACAGATTGGGACAGGGTGTGGAGGTACAGATTGGGACAGGGTGTGGAGGTACAGATTGGGACAGGGTACGGAGGCACAGATTGGTACAGGGTGTGGAGGTACAGATTGGGACAGGGTGTGGAGGTACAGATTGGGACAGGGTGTGGAGGTACAGATTGGGATAGGGTGTGGAGGTACAGATTGGGACAGGGTACGGAGGTACAGATTGGGACAGGGTGTGGAGGTACAGATTGGGACAGGGTACGGAGGTACAGATTGGGACAGTGTACGGAGGTACAGATTGGGACAGGGTGTGGAGGTACAGATTGGGACAGGGTACGGAGGCACAGATTGGTACAGGGTGTGGAGGTACAGATTGGGACAGGGTGTGGAGGTACAGATTGGGACAGGGTGTGGAGGTACAGATTGGGATAGGGTGTGGAGGTACAGATTGGGACCCGGGTATGGAGGTGCAGAGAAGTGTTCGGAGAACAGTACCAGGGATGCACATTTTGTGTTTACTGACTCGTGGGATGTAGGTGTTGTGGGCTAGGCCCCATTTACTGCCCATCCCTAACTGCCCTTGTTCAGAGGCCATTTCAAGAGCCAACCACATTGTCACATAGAATCTAGGAGCAGGAGGAGGCCATTCAGCCCTTTGAGCTGCTCCCCCATTCATTATGATCATCCAGCTCAATAACCTCTCTCACTTTCTCCCCATACCCTCTGATCATTTTCACCCCAAGAGCTGTATCTAACTCCTTCTTGAAAATATACAATGTTTTGGCCTCACCTACTTTCTGTGTTAGTGAATCCCACAGGCTCAGCACTCTCTGGGTGAAGACATTTCTCCTCATCTCAGTCCTAAATGGTCTACCCCCTATCCTCAGACTGTGACCCCCCCTGGTTCTGGACTCCCTCACCATCGGGAACATCCTTCCTGCATCTACCCTGTCTACTCCTGTTCGAATTTTATTGGTCCCTATGAGATCCCCCCTCATTCTTCTGAACTCCAGCGAATATAATCCTAATTGACTCAATCTCTCCTCATATGTCAGTCCCACCATCCCAGGAATCAGTCGGGTAAACCTTCGCTGCACTCCCTCTATAGCAAGTACATCCTTCCTCAGATAAGGGGACCAAAACTGCGCACAATATTCCAGGTGTGGTCTCACCAAGGCCCTGTACAATTGCAGCAAGACATCCCTGCTCCTGTACTCGAATCCTCTGGTTATGAAGGCCATTTGCCTTCTTTATCGCCTGCTGCACCTACATGCTTACCTTCAGCGACTGGTGTACAAGAACACCCAGGTCTCGTTGCACATTCCTCTCTCTCAATTTATAGCCATTCAGATAATAATCTGCCTTCCTGTTTTTGCTACCAAAATGGATAACCTCACATTTATCCACATTATACTGCACCTGCCATGCATTTGCCCACTCACTCAGCTTGTCCAAATCACACTGAAGCATCTCTGCATCCTCCTCACAGCTCACTCTCCCACCCAGCTTTGTGTCATCTGCAAATCTGGAGATATTACATTTAATTCCCTGATCTAAATCATGAATATATATTGTGAATAACTGGGGTCCCAGCACCGATCCCTGCGGTACCCCACTCGTCACTGCCTGTCATTCGGAAAAAGGCCCGTTTATTCCTACTCTTGGTTTCTTGTCTGCCAACCAGTTTTCTATCCATCTCAATACACTACCCCCAATCCCATGCGCTTTAATTTTACACATGTTAGGCCCGACCGGGGTAAGGATTGGCTGATTTTCTTCACCAAAGGGCCTTAGTGCACCCGATGGGTTTTTACAATAATCGACAATGGTCACGCTGCCGTCATTAGAATTTTAATTCCAGATGCTTTACTGAATTCAAATTCCACCGTCTGCAGGGGTGGGATTGAACCCGGGTCCCCAGGGCATTGCCTTAAGGCCACTAGGTGTAACTAGCCCGGGGCTGACTCCACAGCACCATCGCCCTCCCCTATAGGTGAGAGAGAAACTGGGATCGTTCTCCCTCAGGGAGAAGGCGGAGAGGAGATGGGTAAGAACTGTTCAAAAGGTCAGAGTGGACCGGAACTGCTCCCAGGATTGAGAACTAGTTGGGGGGGGGGGGGGGGACGCAGGGTTAAAGTGATCGGCAGCAGAGCCAAAGGCCGGGCCGGGAGAATCGGCGGCAGGTCGGTGACTGGTCAGGACCCGGAACGCACCTCCCGAGAGAGAGTTGGCGCAGGCACCTTGGGGCCTCACAAGGGGGGACTGGAGGAGTGTCGGCGGAGGTGAAAGCTCGCAAGGCTACGAGACGGTGGGGTGGGGGGGGGGTGGAAGGGGCGATGGAATTGGTCCTGCAGCGGGCCAGCATGAGCTGAACCGGGCCGAGTGGCCTGCTCCTCCTGTTCCTCTGCTGCCAAAGGAATATGGAATGGGTTATGTCCGCGGCTCAGGGTTGTCTACCCTCCCCCCACCCCCGGTGCTCAAACGGAACTGAAACTGGAAAGTGGACACTGACAGATTAAGTGAGGGGGATCAGCCGGCTGGTTAACACTGAGGGTGAGCGTCTCGGGCTTCAGGAAGATACAGACGGGAGGGTCAAATGGGCAGAGATAAGTGGCAGGTGGAATCTAACCCTGAAAAGTCAGAGGTGATGCACTCTGGAAGGAGAAATTGGACAAGGAAGTATTCAATGAACGACATGACACCAGGAAGTTCGGAGGGACAGAGGGACCTTGGCGTGTGTGTCCATAGATCTCTGAAGGCGGAGGGGCATGTTAGTGGGGGGGTGAAAAAGGCATAGGGGACACTTGCCTTTATCAATCGAGGCATCGATTACAAAAGTAGGGAGATCAGGTTGGAGTTGTATAGAACTTTGGTGAGGCCACAGCTGGAGTAGTGTGTGCAGTTCTGGTCGCCACATTATAGGAAGGATGTGGTTGCACTGGAGGGGATGCAGAGGGGATTCACCAGGCCACAGCTGGAGTACTGTGTGCAGCTCTGGTCGCCACATTATAGGAAGGATGTGATTGCACTGGAGGGGATGCAGAGGGGATTCACCAGGCCACAGCTGGAGTACTGTGTGCAGTTCTGGTCGCCACATTATAGGAAGGATGTGATTGCACTGGAGGGGGTGCAGAGGGGATTCACCAGGCCACAGCTGGAGTACTGTGTGCAGTTCTGGTCGCCACATTATAGGAAGGATGTGATTGCACTGGAGGGGGTGCAGAGGGGATTCACCAGGCCACAGCTGGAGTACTGTGTACAGTTCTGGTCACCACATTATAGGAAGGATGTGATTGCACTGGAGGGGGTGCAGAGGGGATTCACCAGGCCACAGCTGGAGTACTGTGTGCAGCTCTGGTCGCCACATTATAGGGAGGATGTGGTTGCACTGGAGGGGGTGCAGAGGGGATTCACCAGGCCACAGCTGGAGTACTGGGTGCAGCTCTGGTCCCCACATTATAGGGAGGATGTGGTTGCACTGGAGGGGGTGCAGAGGGGATTCACCAGGCCACAGCTGGAGTACTGGGTGCAGCTCTGGTTGCCACATTATAGGAAGGATGTGATTATACTGGAGGGGGTGCAGAGGGGATTCACCAGGCCACAGCTGGAGTACTGTGTACAGTTCTGGTCACCACATTATAGGAAGGATGTGATTGCACTGGAGGGGGTGCAGAGGGGATTCACCAGGCCACAGCTGGAGTACTGTGTACAGTTCTGGTCGCCACATTATAGGAAGGATGTGGTTGCACTGGAGGGGGTGCAGAGGGGATTCACCAGGCCACAACTGGAGTACTGTGTGCAGTTCTGGTCGCCACATTATAGGAAGGATGTGGTTGCACTGGAGGGGGTGCAGAGGAGATTCACCAGGATGTTACCTGGGATGAAACATTTAAGTTATGAAGAGAGGTTGGACAGACTTGGGTTGTTCTGGTCGGAGCAGAGAAGACTGAGGGGTGACCCTGATCGAGGTGGACAAGATTATGAGGGGCATGGGCAGGATGGACAGGGAGCAGCTTAGTTGAAGGGTCAGTCACGAGGGGGCATAAGTTCAAGGTGAGGGGGCAGGAGGTTTAGTGGGGGGGATGTGAGGAGGAACGTTTATACCCAGAGGGTGGTGAGGGTCTGGAATGCGCTGCCTGGGAGGGTGGTGGAGGGTGGGTGAGCCTCACATCCTTGGTAGGTCAGGGGTTTCTCACAGGGTCGGTGCAGACCGGATGGGCCGAAGGGCCTGCTCCTGTGCTGCGGAGATGCTGTGATACTGTGAGCGAGGGTGGATCTGAGCACCGAGCAGACAGCGAGAAGCTCGGACTGTGAAGGGAGCAGAGAACTTCCGGGGTCCAAGGACAGACACCAATCAAAAGCTGAGGGGGGGGGGGAGACGGGGGGGGGAGACGGGGGGGGGGAGACGGGGGGGGGGAGACAGGGTGGGGGGGGATTCAGCGCAGATTCCCCAGGGAGACCCCGGGCTCTGCACAGGATTAAATCCCAGGGACAGGTCACAGGAAATGTGGCTGCAACATTTCCTGAGGGTGGGAGATCGGAGCAGATTCCCAGGTCAGCACCAAATAGCACCGACTGTGGGGGGGAGGGGGGGGGGGTCAGTGAGGGGGGGTCAGTGAGGGGGGGGTCAGTGAGGGGGGGTCAGTGAGGGGGGGGTCAGTGAGGGGGGGTCAGTGAGGGGGGGTCAGTGAGGGTGGGGTCAGTGAGGGGGGGTCAGTGAGGGGGGGTCAGTGAGGGGGGGTCAGTGAGGGGGGGTCAGTGAGGGGGGGGTCAGTGAGGGGGGGTCAGTGAGGGGGGGTCAGTGAGGGGGGGGTCAGTGAGGGGGGGTCAGTGAGGGGGGGTCAGTGAGGGGGGGGTCAGTGAGGGGGGGTCAGTGAGGGGGGGTCAGTGAGGGGGGGTCAGTGAGGGGGGGTCAGTGAGGGTGGGGTCAGTGAGGGGGGGTCAGTGAGTTGGGCTCAGTGAGTCGGGGGTCAGTGAGGGGGGCTCAGTGAGGGGGGGGTCAGTGAGGGGGGGTCAGTGAGGGGGGGTCAGTGAGGGGGGGTCAGTGAGGGGGGTCAGTGAGGGTGGGGTCAGTGAGGGGTGGTCAGTGAGGGGGGGTCAGTGAGGGTGGGGTCAGTGAGGGGGGGTCAGTGAGGGGGGTCAGTGAGGGGGGGTCAGTGAGGGGGGTCAGTGACGGTGGGTTCAGTGAGGGGGGGTCAGTGAGGGGGGTCAGTGAGGTGGGGGTCAGTGAGGGGGGCTCAGTGAGGGTGGGGTCAGTGAGGGGGGGTCAGTGAGGGTGGGGTCAGTGAGGGGGGGTCAGTGAGGGTGGGGTCAGTGAGGGGGGGTCAGTGAGGGGGGTCAGTGAGGGGTGAGGGATGGTCAGTGAGGGGGGGTCAGTGAAGGGGGGTCAGTGAGGGGGGGTCAGTGAGGGTGGGCTCAGTGAGGGGGGTCAGTGAGGGGTGAGGGATGGTCAGTGAGGGGGGGTCAGTGAAGGGGGGTCAGTGAGGGGGGGTCAGTGAAGGGGGGTGAGTGAGGGGGGGTCAGTGAGGGTGGGGTCAGTGAGGGGGGTCAGTGAGGAGGGGTCAGTGAGGGGGGGTCAGTGAGGGTGGGGTCAGTGAGGGTGGGGTCAGTGAGGGGGGTCAGTGACGGGGGGTCAGTGAGGGGGGGTCAGTGAGGGGGGGTCAGTGAGGGGTGTCATAGAGGAGGGGTCAGTGAGGGTGGGGTCAGTGAGGGGGGGGTCAGTGAGGGTGGGGTCAGTGGGGGGTGGTCAGTGAGGGTGGGTCAGTGAGGGGTGGTCAGTGAGGGTGGGCTCAGTAAGGGTGGGGTCAGTGAGGGTGGGGTCAGTGAGGGTGGGGTCAGTGAGGGTGGGGTCAGTGAGGGGTGGTCAGTGAGGGTGGGCTCAGTGAGGGTGGGGTCAGTGAGGGGGGGTCAGTGAGGGTGGGGGTCAGTGAGGGGGGTCAGTGAGGGGGGGGTCAGTGAGGGGGGGTCAGTGAGGGTGGGGTCAGTGAGGGGGGTCAGTGAGGGGGGGGTCAGTGAGGGTGGGGTCAGTGAGGGGGGTCAGTGAGGGGGGGTCAGTGAGGGGTGTCATAGAGGAGGGGTCAGTGAGGGGGTCAGTGAGGGGGGGTCAGTGAGGGGGGGTCAGTGAGGCGGGGGTTAGTGAGGGGGTCAGTGAGGGGGGGTCAGTGAGGGGGGGTCAGTGAGGGGTGAGGGATGGTCAGTGAGGGGGGGTCAGTGAGGAGGGGCCAGTGAGGGGGGGTCAGTGAGGGGGGGTCAGTGAGGGTGGGGGTCAGTGAGGAGGGGGTCAGTGAGGGGGGGTCAGTGAGGGGTGGTCAGTGAGGGGGGGTCAGTGAGGGAGGGGTCAGTAAGGGGGGGCCAGTGAGTCGGGGTCAGTGAGGGGGGGTCAGTGAGGGGGGTCAGTGAGGGGGGTCAGTGAGGGTGGGGTCAGTGAGGGGGGGTCAGTGAGGGGGGGTCAGTGAGGGTGGGGTCAGTGAGGGTGGGGTCAGTGAGGGGGGGTCAGTGAGGGTGGGGTCAGTGAGGGGGGGTCAGTGAGGGGGGGTCAGTGAGGGGGGTCAGTGAGGGTGGGGTCAGTGAGGGTGGGGTCAGTGAGGGTGGGGTCAGTGAGGGGGGGTCAGTGAGGGGGGTCAGTGAGGGGGGGTCAGTGAGGGGGGGTCAGTGAGGGTGGGGTCAGTGAGGGGGGTCAGTGAGGGTGGGCTCAGTGAGGGGTGAGGGATGGTCAGTGAGGGGGGGTCAGTGAGGGGGGTCAGTGAGGGGGCTCAGTGAGGGGGGGTCAGTGAGGAGGGGTCAGTGAGGGGTGAGGGGTGGTCACTGAGGAGGGGTCAGTGAGGGGGGTCAGTGAGGGAGGGGTCAGTGAGGGGGGTCAGTGAGGTGGGGGTCAGTGAGGGGGGGTCAGTGAGGGGGGGTCAGTGAGGGTGGGGTCAGTGAGGGGTGGTCAGTGAGGGGGGGTCAGTGAGGGTGGGGTCACTGAGGGGGGGTCAGTGAGGGGTGGTCAGTGAGGGGGGGTCAGTGAGGGGGGGTCAGTGAGGGGTGTCAGTGAGGGGGGGTCAGTGAGGGGTGGTCAGTGAGGGGGGGTCAGTGAGGGGGGTCAGTGAGGGGGGGTCAGTGAGGGGGGGCCAGTGAGTCGGGGTCAGTGAGGGGGGGTCAGTGAGGGTGGGGTCAGTGAGGGGGGGTCAGTGAGGGTGGGGTCAGTGGGGGGGGGGTCAGTGAGGGGGGGTCAGTGAGGGGGGGTCAGTGAGGGGGGGTCAGTGAGGGGGGGTCAGTGAGGGGTGAGGGATGGTCAGTGAGGGGGGGTCAGTGAGGGGGGTCAGTGAGGGGGGGTCAGTGAGGGGGGGTCAGTGAGTCGGGGTCAGTGAGGGGGGGTCAGTGAGGGGGGGTCAGTGAGGAGGGGGTCAGTGAGGGGGGTCAGTGAGGTGGGGTCAGTGAGGGATGGTCAGTGAGGGGGGGTCAGTGAGGGTGGGGTCAGTGAGGGGGGGTCAGTGAGGGGGGGTCAGTGAGGGGGGGTCAGTGAGGGGGGGTCAGTGAGGGGGGGGTCAGTGAGGGTGGGGTCAGTGAGGGGGGGTCAGTGAGGGGTGAGGGATGGTCAGTGAGGGGGGGTCATTGAGGGGGGTTAGTGAGGGCGGTCAGTGAGGGTGGGGTCAGTGAGGGGGGTCAGTGAGGGTGGGGTCAGTGAGGGGGGGTCAGTGAGGGTGGGGTCAGTGAGGGGGGGTCAGTGAGGGGGGGTCAGTGAGGGGTGAGGGATGGTCAGTGAGGGGGGGTCAGTGAGGGTGGGGTCAGTGATGGGGGGTCAGTGATGGGGGGTCAGTGAGGGGGGGTCAGTGAGGTGTGAGGGATGGTCAGTGAGGGGGGGTCAGTGAGGGTGTGGTCAGTGAGGGGGGGTCAGTGAGGGAGGGTCAGTGAGGGAGGTCAGTGAGGGGGGGTCAGTGGGGGTGGGGTCAGTGAGGGGGGGTCAGTGAGGGGGGGTCAGTGAGGGGGGGTCAGTGAGGGGGGGTCAGTGATGGTGGGGTCAGTGAGGGTGGGGTCAGTGAGGGGGGGTCAGTGAGGGTGGGGTCAGTGAGGGGGGTCAGTGAGGGTGGGGTCAGTGAGGTGGGGTCAGTGAGGGGGGGCTCAGTGAGGGGGTCTCAGTGAGGGGGGGTCAGTGAGGGGGGCTCTGTGAGGGGGGGTCAGTGAGGGGGGGTCAGTGAGGGGGGGTCAGTGAGGGTGGGCTCAGTGAGGGGGGGGTCAGTGAGGGGGGGTCAGTGAGGTGGGGTCAGTGAGGGGGGCTCTGTGAGGGGGGGGTCAGTGAGGGGGGGTCAGTGAGGGGGGGTCAGTGAGGGTGGGCTCAGTGAGGGTGGGGTCAGTGAGGGGGTGTCAGTGAGGGGGGGTCAGTGAGGTGGGGTCAGTGAGGGGGGTCAGTGAGGGGGCTCAGTGAGGGGGGGTCAGTGAGGGGGGGTCAGTGAGGGGGGTCAGTGAGGGGGGGTCAGTGAGGGGGGGTCAGTGAGGAGGGGTCAGTGAGGTAGGGGGTCAGTGAGGTGGGGTCAGTGAGGGCTGGTCAGTGAGGGTGGGGTCAGTGGGGAGGGGTCAGTGAGGTGGGGTCAGTGAGGGGGGGTCAGTGAGGGTGGGGTCAGTGAGGGTGGGGTCAGTGGGGGAGGGGTCAGTGAGGGTGGGGTCAGTGAGGGTGGGGTCAGTGAGGGGGGGTCAGTGAGGGGGGTCAGTGAGGGGGCTCAGTGAGGGGGGGTCAGTGAGGGGGGGTCAGTGAGGGGGGTCAGTGAGGGGGGGTCAGTGAGGGGGGGTCAGTGAGGAGGGGTCAGTGAGGTAGGGGGTCAGTGAGGTGGGGTCAGTGAGGGCTGGTCAGTGAGGGTGGGGTCAGTGGGGGAGGGGTCAGTGAGGTGGGGTCAGTGAGGGGGGGTCAGTGAGGGTGGGGTCAGTGAGGGTGGGGTCAGTGGGGGAGGGGTCAGTGAGGGTGGGGTCAGTGAGGGTGGGGTCAGTGAGGGGGGGTCAGTGAGGGGGGGGTCAGTGAGGGGGGGTCAGTGAGGGTGGGCTCAGTGAGGGGGGGTCAGTAAGGGGGGTCAGTGAGGGGGGTCAGTGAGCAGCTCAGTGAGGGAGGGGTCAGTGAGGGGGGGGTCAGTGAGGTGGGGGTCAGTGAGGGGTGGTCAGTGAGGGGGGGTCAGTGAGGGGTGGTCAGTGAGGGGGGGTTAGTGAGGGGGGGTCAGTGAGGGGGGTCAGTGAGGGGGGGTCAGTGAGGGGGGGTCAGTGAGGGGTGGTCAGTGAGGGGGGGTCAGTGAGGGGTGGTCAGTGAGGGGGGGTCAGTGAGGGGGGTCAGTGAGGGGGCTCAGTGAGCAGCTCAGTGAGGGAGGGGTCAGTGAGGGGGGGTCAGTGAGGGGGGGTCAGTGAGGGGGGGTCAGTGAGGTGGGGGTCAGTGAGGGGAGGTCAGTGAGGGGGCTCAGTGAGCAGCTCAGTGAGGGGGGGGTCAGTGAGGGGGGTCAGTGAGGGGGGGGTCAGTGAGGTGGGGGTCAGTGAGGGTGGGCTCAGTGAGGGGGGGTCAGTGAGGGGGGTCAGTGAGGGGGGGTCAGTGAGGGGGGGTCAGTGAGGGGGGGTCAGTGAGGGAGGGGTCAGTGAGGGGGGGTCAGTGAGGGGGGGTCAGTGGGGGAGGGGTCAGTGAGGGTGGTCAGTGAGGGGGGGGTCAGTGAGGTGGGGGTCAGTGAGGGTGGGCTCAGTGAGGGGGGGTCAGTGAGGGGGGTCAGTGAGGGGGGGTCAGTGAGGGGGGGTCAGTGAGGTAGGGGTCAGTGGGGGAGGGGTCAGTGAGGGTGGGGTCAGTGAGGGTGGGCTCAGTGAGGGGGGTCAGTGAGGGGGGGTCAGTGAGGGTGGTCAGTGAGGGGGGGGTCAGTGAGGGGGGGGTCAGTGAGGTGGGGGTCAGTGAGGGGGGGTCAGTGAGGGTGGTCAGTGAGGGGGGGGTCAGTGAGGTGGGGGTCAGTGAGGGTGGGCTCAGTGAGGGGTGGTCAGTGAGGGGTGGTCAGTGAGGAGGGGTCAGTGAGGGGGGTCAGTGAGGTGGGGTCAGTGAGGGGGGGTCAGTGAGGGGGGGTCAGTGAGTCAGGTTCAGTGAGGTGGGGTCAGTGAGGGGGGTCAGTGAGGGGGGGTCAGTGAGGGGGGGTCAGTGACGGTGGGTTCAGCGAGGGGGGTCAGTGAGGGGGGGTCAGTGAGGGGGGGTCAGTGAGGGGGGGTCAGTGAGGTGGGGTCAGTGAGGGGGGTCAGTGAGGTGGGGTCAGTGAGGGGGGGGTCAGTGAGGGGGGCTCAGTGAGGGGGGGTCAGTGAGGGGGGGGGGGTCAGTGAGGGGGGGTCAGTGAGGGGGGGTCAGTGACGGTGGGGTCAGTGAGGGGGGGTCAGTGAGGTGGGGTCAGTGAGGTGGGGGTCAGTGAGGGAGGGGTCAGTGAGGGGGGTCAGTGAGGGGGGGTCAGTGAGGGGGGGTCAGTGAGGGTGGGGTCAGTGAGGGGGGTCAGTGAGGGGGGGTCAGTGAGGGGGGTCAGTGAGGTGGGGTCAGTGAGGTGGGGTCAGTGAGGGGGGGGTCAGTGAGGGGGGGTCAGTGAGGGGGGGTCAGTGAGGGGTGGTCAGTGAGGGGGGGTCAGTGAGGGGGGGTCAGTGAGGTGGGGTCAGTGAGGTGGGTCAGTGAGGGGGGGTCAGTGAGGGGGTCAGTGAGGGGGGGTCAGTGAGGGGGGGTCAGTGAGGGGGGGGTCAGTGAGGTGGGGTCAGTGAGGGGGGTCAGTGACGGTGGGTTCAGTGAGGGAGGGGTCAGTGAGGGGGGTCAGTGAGGGGGGGTCAGTGACGGTGGGCTCAGTGAGGGTGGGGTCAGTGAGGGGGGGTCAGTGAGGTGGGGTCAGTGAGGGGGGGTCAGTGAGGTGGGGTCAGTGAGGGGGGGTCAGTGAGGGTGGGGTCAGTGAGGGGGGGTCAGTGAGGGGGGGTCAGTGAGGTGGGGTCAGTGAGGGGGGGTCAGTGAGGGGGGGTCAGTGAGGGTGGGGTCAGTGAGGGGGGGTCAGTGAGGGGGGGGTCAGTGAGGGGGGGTCAGTGAGGAGGGGTCAGTGAGGGGGGTCAGTGAGGAGGGGTCAGTGAGTCAGGTTCAGTGAGGTGGGGGTCACTGAGGAGGGGTCAGTGAGGTGGGGGTCAGTGAGTGGGGGTCACTGAGGAGGGGTCAGTGAGGGGGGGTCAGTGAGGAGGGGTCAGTGAGTGGGGGTCAGTGAGTGGGGGTCAGTGAGTCAGGTTCAGTGAGGGTGGGCTCAGTGAGGGGGGGTCAGTGAGGGGGGTCAGTGAGGGGGGGTCAGTGAGGGTGGGGTCAGTGAGGGGGGGTCAGTGAGGGGGGTCAGTGAGGTGGGGTCAGTGAGGGGGGGTCAGTGAGGGGGGGTCAGTGAGGAGGGGTCAGTGAGGGGGGGTCAGTGGGGGGGTCAGTGAGGTGGGGTCAGTGAGGGGGGGTCAGTGAGGGTGGGGTCAGTGAGGAGGGGTCAGTGAGGGGGGGTCAGTGAGGGGGGCTCAGTGAGGGGGGGTCAGTGAGGGTGGGGTCAGTGAGGAGGGGTCAGTGAGGGGGGTCAGTGAGGAGGGGTCAGTGAGTCAGGTTCAGTGAGGTGGGGGTCACTGAGGAGGGGTCAGTGAGGGGGGGGTCAGTGAGGGTGGGGTCAGTGAGGTGGGGTCAGTGAGGGGGGGTCAGTGAGGGGGGGTCAGTGAGGGTGGGGTCAGTGAGGTGGGGTCAGTGAGTGGGGGTCAGTGAGGTGGGGTCAGTGAGGGTGGGGTCAGTGAGTGGGGGTCAGTGAGGGGGGGTCAGTGAGTCAGGTTCAGTGAGGTGGGGTCAGTGAGGGGGGTCAGTGAGGGGGGGTCAGTGAGGGGGGGGTCAGTGACGGTGGGTTCAGCGAGGGGGTCAGTGAGGGGGGGTCAGTGAGGGGGGGTCAGTGAGGGGGGGTCAGTGAGGTGGGGTCAGTGAGGGGGGTCAGTGAGGTGGGGTCAGTGAGGGGGGGTCAGTGAGGGGGGCTCAGTGAGGGGGGGTCAGTGAGGGGGGGGGTCAGTGAGGGGGGGTCAGTGAGGGGTGGTCAGTGACGGTGGGGTCAGTGAGGGGGGGTCAGTGAGGTGGGGTCAGTGAGGTGGGGGTCAGTGAGGGAGGGGTCAGTGAGGGGGGTCAGTGAGGGGGGGGTCAGTGAGGGGGGGTCAGTGAGGGTGGGGTCAGTGAGGGGGGTCAGTGAGGGGGGGTCAGTGAGGGGGGGTCAGTGAGGGGTGGTCAGTGAGGGGGGGTCAGTGAGGGGGGTCAGTGAGGGGGCTCAGTGAGCAGCTCAGTGAGGGAGGGGTCAGTGAGGGGGGGTCAGTGAGGGGGGGTCAGTGAGGGGGGGTCAGTGAGGTGGGGGTCAGTGAGGGGAGGTCAGTGAGGGGGCTCAGTGAGCAGCTCAGTGAGGGGGGGTCAGTGAGGGGGGTCAGTGAGGGGGGGGGTCAGTGAGGTGGGGGTCAGTGAGGGTGGGCTCAGTGAGGGGGGGTCAGTGAGGGGGGTCAGTGAGGGGGGGTCAGTGAGGGGGGGTCAGTGAGGGGGGGTCAGTGAGGGAGGGGTCAGTGAGGGGGGGGTGAGTGAGGGGGGGTCAGTGGGGGAGGGGTCAGTGAGGGTGGTCAGTGAGGGGGGGGTCAGTGAGGTGGGGGTCAGTGAGGGTGGGCTCAGTGAGGGGGGGTCAGTGAGGGGGGGTCAGTGAGGGGGGTCAGTGAGGGGGGGGTCAGTGAGGTAGGGGTCAGTGGGGGAGGGGTCAGTGAGGGTGGGGTCAGTGAGGGTGGGCTCAGTGAGGGGGGTCAGTGAGGGGGGGTCAGTGAGGGTGGTCAGTGAGGGGGGGGTCAGTGAGGGGGGGGTCAGTGAGGTGGGGGTCAGTGAGGGGGGGTCAGTGAGGGTGGTCAGTGAGGGGGGGGTCAGTGAGGTGGGGGTCAGTGAGGGTGGGCTCAGTGAGGGGTGGTCAGTGAGGGGTGGTCAGTGAGGAGGGGTCAGTGAGGGGGGTCAGTGAGGTGGGGTCAGTGAGGGGGGTCAGTGAGGGGGGGTCAGTGAGGGGGGGTCAGTGAGGGGGGCTCAGTGAGGGGGGGTCAGTGAGGGGGGGGGGGTCAGTGAGGGGGGGTCAGTGAGGGGGGGTCAGTGACGGTGGGGTCAGTGAGGGGGGGTCAGTGAGGTGGGGGTCAGTGAGGTGGGGGTCAGTGAGGGAGGGGTCAGTGAGGGGGGTCAGTGAGGGGGGGTCAGTGAGGGGGGGTCAGTGAGGGTGGGGTCAGTGAGGGGGGTCAGTGAGGGGGGGTCAGTGAGGGGGGGTCAGTGAGGTGGGGTCAGTGAGGTGGGGTCAGTGAGGGGGGGGTCAGTGAGGGGGTGTCAGGGAGGGGGGGTCAGTGAGGGGGGGTCAGTGAGGGGGGGTCAGTGAGGGGGGGTCAGTGAGGTGGGGTCAGTGAGGTGGGTCAGTGAGGGGGGGTCAGTGAGGGGGTCAGTGAGGGGGGGTCAGTGAGGGGGGGTCAGTGAGGGGGGGGTCAGTGAGGTGGGGTCAGTGAGGGGGGTCAGTGACGGTGGGTTCAGTGAGGGAGGGGTCAGTGAGGGGGGTCAGTGAGGGGGGGTCAGTGACGGTGGGCTCAGTGAGGGTGGGGTCAGTGAGGGGGGGTCAGTGAGGTGGGGTCAGTGAGGGGGGTCAGTGAGGTGGGGTCAGTGAGGGGGGTCAGTGAGGGTGGGGTCAGTGAGGGGGGTCAGTGAGGGGGGGTCAGTGAGGTGGGGTCAGTGAGGGGGGGTCAGTGAGGGGGGGTCAGTGAGGGTGGGGTCAGTGAGGGGGGGTCAGTGAGGGGGGGTCAGTGAGGGGGGGTCAGTGAGGAGGGGTCAGTGAGGGGGGTCAGTGAGGAGGGGTCAGTGAGTCAGGTTCAGTGAGGTGGGGGTCACTGAGGAGGGGTCAGTGAGGTGGGGGTCAGTGAGTGGGGGTCACTGAGGAGGGGTCAGTGAGGGGGGGTCAGTGAGGAGGGGTCAGTGAGTGGGGGTCAGTGAGTGGGGGTCAGTGAGTCAGGTTCAGTGAGGGTTGGCTCAGTGAGGGGGGGGTCAGTGAGGGGGGTCAGTGAGGGGGGGTCAGTGAGGGTGGGGTCAGTGAGGGGGGGTCAGTGAGGGGGGTCAGTGAGGTGGGGTCAGTGAGGGGGGGTCAGTGAGGGGGGGTCAGTGAGGAGGGGTCAGTGAGGGGGGGTCAGTGAGGGGGGTCAGTGAGGTGGGGTCAGTGAGGGGGGGTCAGTGAGGGTGGGGTCAGTGAGGAGGGGTCAGTGAGGGGGGGTCAGTGAGGGGGGCTCAGTGAGGGGGGGTCAGTGAGGGTGGGGTCAGTGAGGAGGGCTCAGTGAGGTGGGGTCAGTGAGGGTGGGGTCAGTGAGTCAGGTTCAGTGAGGTGGGGGTCACTGAGGAGGGGTCAGTGAGGGGGGGTCAGTGAGGGTGGGGTCAGTGAGGTGGGGTCAGTGAGGGGGGGTCAGTGAGGGGGGGGTCAGTGAGGGTGGGGTCAGTGAGGTGGGGTCAGTGAGTGGGGGTCAGTGAGGTGGGGTCAGTGAGGGTGGGGTCAGTGAGTGGGGGTCAGTGAGGGGGGGTCAGTGAGTCAGGTTCAGTGAGGTGGGGTCAGTGAGGGGGGTCAGTGAGGGGGGGTCAGTGAGGGGGGGTCAGTGACGGTGGGTTCAGCGAGGGGGGTCAGTGAGGGGGGGTCAGTGAGGGGGGGTCAGTGAGGGGGGGTCAGTGAGGTGGGGTCAGTGAGGGGGGTCAGTGAGGTGGGGTCAGTGAGGGGGGGTCAGTGAGGGGGGCTCAGTGAGGGGGGGTCAGTGAGGGTGGGGTCAGTGAGGGGGGGTCAGTGAGGGGGGGTCAGTGAGGGGGGGTCAGTGAGGGGGGGTCAGTGAGGTGGGTTCAGTGAGGGGGGGGTCAGTGAGGGGGGGTCAGTGAGGGGTGGTCAGTGACGGTGGGGTCAGTGAGGGGGGGTCAGTGAGGTGGGGTCAGTGAGGTGGGGGTCAGTGAGGGAGGGGTCAGTGAGGGGGGTCAGTGAGGGGGGGTCAGTGAGGGGGGTCAGTGAGGGTGGGGTCAGTGAGGGGGGTCAGTGAGGGGGGGTCAGTGAGGGGGGGTCAGTGAGGTGGGGTCAGTGAGGTGGGGTCAGTGAGGGGGGGGTCAGTGAGGGGGGGTCAGTGAGGGGGGGTCAGTGAGGGGTGGTCAGTGAGGGGGGGTCAGTGAGGGGGGGTCAGTGAGGTGGGGTCAGTGAGGTGGGTCAGTGAGGGGGGGTCAGTGAGGGGGTCAGTGAGGGGGGGTCAGTGAGGGGGGGTCAGTGAGGGGGGGGGTCAGTGAGGTGGGGTCAGTGAGGGGGGTCAGTGACGGTGGGTTCAGTGAGGGAGGGGTCAGTGAGGGGGGTCAGTGAGGGGGGGTCAGTGACGGTGGGCTCAGTGAGGGTGGGGTCAGTGAGGGGGGGTCAGTGAGGTGGGGTCAGTGAGGGGGGTCAGTGAGGTGGGGTCAGTGAGGGGGGGTCAGTGAGGGTGGGGTCAGTGAGGGGGGGTCAGTGAGGGGGGGTCAGTGAGGTGGGGTCAGTGAGGGGGGGTCAGTGAGGGGGTTCAGTGAGGGTGGGGTCAGTGAGGGGGGGTCAGTGAGGGGGGGTCAGTGAGGTGGGGTCAGTGAGGGGGGGTCAGTGAGGAGGGGTCAGTGAGGGGGGTCAGTGAGGAGGGGTCAGTGAGTCAGGTTCAGTGAGGTGGGGGTCACTGAGGAGGGGTCAGTGAGGTGGGGGTCAGTGAGTGGGGGTCAGTGAGGAGGGGTCAGTGAGGGGGGGTCAGTGAGTCAGGTTCAGTGAGGGGGGGTCAGTGAGTGGGGGTCAGTGAGTCAGGTTCAGTGAGGGTGGGCTCAGTGAGGGGGGGTCAGTGAGGGGGTTCAGTGAGGGGGGGTCAGTGAGGGTGGGGTCAGTGAGGGGGCGTCAGTGAGGGGGGGTCAGTGAGGGGGGTCAGTGAGGTGGGGTCAGTGAGGGGGGGTCAGTGAGGAGGGGTCAGTGAGGGGGGTCAGTGAGGGGGGGTCAGTGAGTCAGGTTCAGTGAGGGTGGGCTCAGTGAGGGGGGGTCAGTGAGGGGGGTCAGTGAGGGGGGGTCAGTGAGGGTGGGGTCAGTGAGGGGGGGTCAGTGAGGGGTTCAGTGAGGTGGGGTCAGTGAGGGGGGGTCAGTGAGGGGGGGTCAGTGAGGAGGGGTCAGTGAGGGGGGGTCAGTGAGGGGGGTCAGTGAGGTGGGGTCAGTGAGGGGGGGTCAGTGAGGGTGGGGTCAGTGAGGAGGGGTCAGTGAGGGGGGGTCAGTGAGGGGGGCTCAGTGAGGGGGGTCAGTGAGGGTGGGGTCAGTGAGGAGGGGTCAGTGAGGGGGGTCAGTGAGGAGGGGTCAGTGAGTCAGGTTCAGTGAGGTGGGGGTCACTGAGGAGGGGTCAGTGAGGGGGGGTCAGTGAGGGTGGGGTCAGTGAGGTGGGGGTCAGTGAGGGTGGGGTCAGTGAGGGGGGGTCAGTGAGGGTGGGGTCAGTGAGGAGGGGTCAGTGAGTGGGGGTCAGTGAGGTGGGGTCAGTGAGGGTGGGGTCAGTGAGGAGGGGTCAGTGAGGGGGGGTCAGTGAGGGGGGGTCAGTGAGGGAGGGGTCAGTGAGGTGGGCTCAGTGAGGAGGGGTCAGTGAGGGTGGGGTCAGTGAGGGTGGGGTCAGTGAGGTGGGCTCAGTGAGGTGGGGTCAGTGAGGGGGGGGTCAGTGAGGAGGGGTCAGTGAGGTGGGCTCAGTGAGGGGGGGTCAGTGAGGGGGCTCAGTGAGCAGCTCAGTGAGGGGGGGTCAGTGAGGAGGGGTCAGTGGGGGAGGGGGTCAGTGAGGTGGGGGTCAGTGAGGGGGGCTCAGTGAGGGGGGTCAGTGGTCGGTGGGGTGCAGTGAGTCAGGTTCAGTGAGGGTGGGCTCAGGGTGGGGGGGTCAAGTGAGGGGGGGTCAGTGAGGAGGGGGTCAGTGAGGGGGGG
>NW_024470782.1:219203-221703 GCF_017639515.1 Carcharodon carcharias | reverse complement strand
ACACACACACTAACACACACACACACTAACACACACACACTCACTAACACACACACACTCACTAACACACACACACTCACTAACACACACACACTCACTAACACACACACACTCACTAACACACACACACTCACTAACACACACACACTCACTAACACACACACTGACACACTAACACACTAACACACACACACTAACACACACACACACTAACACACACACACACACTAACACACACACACACACTAACACACACACACACACTAACACACACACACACTAACACACACACACTCACTAACACACACACACTCACTAACACACACACTCACTAACACACACACTCACTAACACACACACTCACTAACACACACACACTAACACACACACACACTAACACACACACACACTAACACACTCACTAACACACACACTAACACACACACTAACACACTCACTAACACACTCACTAACACACTCACTAACACACTCACTAACACACTCACTAACACACTCACTCACTAACACACTCACTAACACACTCACTAACACACTCACTAACACACACACACACTAACACACACACACACTAACACACACACACACTAACACACACACACACTAACACACACACACACACTAACACACACACACACACTAACACACACACACACTAACACACACACACACTAACACACACACACACTAACACACACACTCACTAACACACACACTCACTAACACACACACACACTAACACACACACACACTAACACACACACACACTAACACACACACTCACTAACACACACACTCACTAACACACACACTCACTAACACACTCACTAACACACTCACTAACACACTCACTAACACACACACACTCACTAACACACTCACTAACACACACACACTCACTAACACACTCACTAACACACTCACTAACACACTCACTAACACACTCACTAACACACTCACTAACACACTCACTAACACACTCACTAACACTAACACACACACACACACTAACACACACACACACACTAACACACACACACACTAACACACACACACACTAACACACACACACACACTAACACACACACACACTAACACACACACACACTAACACACACACACACTAACACACAGACACACACTCACTAACACACACACACTCACTAACACACACACTGACACACACACACACACTGACACATACACACACACTGACACATACACACACACTAACATACACACACACTAACATACACACACACTAACATACACACACACACTAACATACACACACACACACACTAATACACACACACACACACTAACACACACACACACACTAACACACACACACACTAACACACACACACACTAACACACACACTCACTAACACACACACACTCACTAACACACACACACACTAACACACACACACACTAACACACACACACACTAACACACACACACACTAACACACACACACACTAACACACACACACACTAACACACACACACACTAACACACACACACACTAACACACACACACTAACACACACACACACTAACACACACACACACTAACACACACACACACTAACACACACACACACTAACACACACACACACTAACACACACACACACTAACACACACACACACTAACACACACACTGACTAACACACTGACTAACACACTGACTAACACACTGACTAACACACTGACTAACACACTGACTAACACACTGACTAACACACACACTAACACACACACTAACACACACACTAACACACACACTAACACACACACTAACACACACACTAACACACACACTAACACACACACTAACACACACACTAACACACACACTAACACACACACTAACACACACACTAACACACACACACACTAACACACACACAAACACACACACACACACTAACACACACACACACACTAACACACACACACACACTAACACACACACACACTAACACACACACACTAACACACACACACTAACACACACACACTAACACACACACTAACACACACACTAACACACTCACTAACACACTCACTAACACACTCACTAACACACTCACTAACACACTCACTAACACACTCACTAACACACTCACTAACACACTCACTAACACACTCACTAACACACTCACTAACACACTCACTAACACACTCACTAACACACTCACTAACACACTCACTAACACTAACACACACACACACACTAACACACACACATACACTAACACACACACACACTAACACACACACACAGTAACACACACACACACACTAACACACACACACACACTAACACACACACACACACTAACACACACACACACACTAACACACACACACACTAACACACACACACACTAACACACACACACACTAACACACACACACACACTAACACACACACACACTAACACACACACACACTAACACACACACAC
>NW_024470782.1:201703-214203 GCF_017639515.1 Carcharodon carcharias | reverse complement strand
ACACACACTAACACACACACACACACTAACACACACACACACACTAACACACACACACACACTAACACACACACACACACTAACACACACACACACACTAACACACACACACACACACTAACACACACACACACACTAACACACACACACACTAACACACACACACACACTAACACACACACACACACTAACACACACA
This sequence comes from Carcharodon carcharias, assembly GCF_017639515.1. Lineage (NCBI taxonomy): Eukaryota > Metazoa > Chordata > Chondrichthyes > Lamniformes > Lamnidae > Carcharodon > Carcharodon carcharias. The sequence continues at coordinate 214,004 of NW_024470782.1, read as the reverse complement.
CACACACTAACACACACACACTAACACACACACACTAACACACACACTAACACACACACTAACACACACACTAACACACACACTAACACACACACTAACACACACACTAACACACACACTAACACACACACTAACACACACACACACTAACACACACACACACTAACACACACACACACTAACACACACACACACTAACACACACACACACTAACACACACACACACTAACACACACACACACTAACACACACACACACTAACACACACACACACTAACACACACACACACTAACACACACACACACTAACACACACACACACTAACATACACACACACTAACACACACACACACTAACACACACACACACTAACACACACACACACTAACACACACACACACTAACACACACACACACTAACACACACACACACTAACACACACACACTAACACACACACACTAACACACACACACTAACACACACTCACTAACACACACACACAAACACACACACACTAACACACACACACACACTAACACACACACACACACTAACACACACACACACACTAACACACACACACACACTAACACACACACACACACTAACACACACACACACACTAACACACACACACACACTAACACACACACACACACTAACACACACACACACACTAACACACACACACACACTAACACACACACACTAACACACACACACTAACACACACACACTAACACACACACTAACACACACACTAACACACACACTAACACACACACTAACACACACACACACTAACACACACACACACTAACACACACACACACTAACACACACACACACTAACACACACACACACTAACACACACACACACTAACACACACACACACACTAACACACACACACACACTAACACACACACACACACTAACACACACACACACACTAACACACACACACACACTAACACACACACACTAACACACACACACTAACACACACACACTAACACACACACACTAACACACACACTAACACACACACTAACACACACACTAACACACACACTAACACACACACTAACACACACACTAACACACACACTAACACACACACACACTAACACACACACACACTAACATACACACACACTAACACACACACACACTAACACACACACACACACTAACACACACACACACTAACACACACACACACTAACACACACACACACACTAACACACACACACACACTAACACACACACACACACTAACACACACACACACACTAACACACACACACACACTAACACACACACACTAACACACACACACTAACACACAAACACTAACACACAAACACAAACACACAAACACAAACACACACACACACTAACACACACACACACACTAACACACACACACACTAACACACACACACACACTAACACACACACACACACTAACACACACACACACACTAACACACACACACTAACACACACACACTAACACACACACACTAACACACACACACTAACACACACACACTAACACACACACTAACACACACACTAACACACACACTAACACACACACTAACACACACACTAACACACACACTAACACACACACACACTAACACACACACACACTAACAAACACACACACTAACACACACACACACTAACACACACACACACTAACACACACACACACTAACACACACACACACTAACACACACACACACTAACACACACACACACTAACACACACACACTAACACACACACACACACTAACACACACACACACACTCACACACACACACACACTAACACACACACACACACTAACACACACACACACACACTAACACACACACACACACACTAACACACACACACACACACTAACACACACACACACACACTAACACACACACTAACACACACACACACACACTAACACACACACACACACTAACACACACACACTAACACACACACACTAACACACACACACACACTAACACACACACACACACTAACACACACACACACACTAACACACACACACACACTAACACACACACACACACTAACACACACACACACTAACACACACACACACTAACACACACACACACTAACACACACACTAACACACTGACTAACACACTGACTAACACACTGACTAACACACTGACTAACACACTGACTAACACACTGACTAACACACTGACTAACACACTGACTAACACACTGACTAACACACACACTAACACACACACTAACACACACACTAACACACACACTAACACACTCACTAACACACACACTAACACACACACTAACACACACACACACTAACACACACTAACACACACACACACACACACACACTAACACACACACACACACTAACACACACACACACACTAACACACACACACACTAACACACACACACTAACACACACACACTAACACACACACACTAACACACACACACTAACACACACACACTAACACACACACACTAACACACACACACTAACACACACACACTAACACACACACTAACACACACACACTAACACACACACACTAACACACACACACTAACACACACACTAACACACACACTAACACACACACTAACACACACACTAACACACACACACACACTAACACACACACACACTAACACACACACACACTAACACACACACACTCACTAACACACACACACTCACTAACACACACACACACTAACACACACACACACTAACACACACACACTCACTAACACACACACACTCACTAACACACACACTCACTAACACACACACACACTAACACACACACACACACACACACACACACACACACACTAACACACACACACACACTAACACACACACACACACTAACACACACACACACACTAACACACACACACACACTAACACACACACACACACTAACACACACACACACTAACACACACACACTAACACACACAATAACACACACACACTAACACACACACACTAACACACACACACACACTAACACACACACACACACTAACACACACACACTAACACACACACACTAACACACACACACACACTAACACACACACACTAACACACACACTAACACACACACTAACACACACACTAACACACACACTAACACACACACACACTAACACACACACACACTAACACACACACACACTAACACACACACACACTAACACACACACACTAACACACACACACACACTAACACACACACACACACTAACACACACACACACACTAACACACACACACACACTAACACACACACACACACTAACACACACACACACACTAACACACACACACACACACTAACACACACACACTAACACACACACACTAACACACACACACTAACACACACACACTAACACACACACACTAACACACACACTAACACACACACTAACACACACACTAACACACACACTAACACACACACTAACACACACACTAACACACACACTAACACACACACTAACACACACACACACTAACACACACACACACTAACACACACACACACTAACACACACACACACTAACACACACACACACTAACACACACACACACTAACACACACACACACTAACACACACACACACACTAACACACACACACACTAACACACACACACTAACACACACACACACACTAACACACACACACACTAACACACACACACACTAAAACACACACACACACTAAAAAACACACACACAGTAACACACACACACACAGTAACACACACACACACAGTAACACACACACACACAGTAACACACACACACACAGTAACACACACACACACAGTAACACACACACACACAGTAACACACACACACACAGTAACACACACACACACACTAACACACACACACACTAACACACACACACACACTAACACACACACACACACTAACACACACACACACACTAACACACACACACACACTAACACACACACACACACTAACACACACACACACACTAACACACACACACACACTAACACACACACACACACTAACACACACACACTAACACACACACTAACACACACACTAACACACACACACACACTAACACACACACACACACTAACACACACACACTAACACACACACACACACTAACACACACACACACACTAACACACACACACACACTAACACACACACACACACTAACACACACACACACACTAACACACACACACACACTAACACACACACACACACTAACACACACACACACACTAACACACACACACACACTAACACACACACACACACTAACACACACACACACACTAACACACACACACACTAACACACACACACACTAACACACACACACACTAACACACACACACACTAACACACACACACACACTAACACACACACACACACTAACACACACACACACTAACACACACACACACTAACACACACACTAACACACACACTAACACACACACTAACACACACACACACTAACACACACACACACTAACACACACACACACTAACACACACACACACACTAACATACACACACACACTAACACACACACACACACTAACACACACACACTAACACACACACACTAACACACACACACACACTAACACACACACACTAACACACACACACTAACACACACACACACTAACACACACACACACTAACACACACACTAACACACACACACTAACACACACACACTAACACACACACACTAACACACACACACACTAACACACACACACACTAACACACACACACACTAACACACACACACACTAACACACACACACACTAACACACACACACACTAACACACACACACTAATACACACACACACTAACACACACACACACTAACACACACACACACTAACACACACACACACTAACACACACACACACTAACACACACACACACTAACACACACACACACTAACACACACACACACTAACACACACACACACAGTAACACACACACACTAACACACACACACTAACACACACACACTAACACACACACACACTAACACACACACACACTAACACACACACACACTAACACACACACACACACACACTAACACACACACACACTAACACACACACACACTAACACACACACACACTAACACACACACACACTAACACACACACACACTAACACACACACACACTAACACACACACACACTAACACACACACACACTAACACACACACACACTAACACACACACAAACACACACACACACTGACACACACACACACTGACACACACACACAAACACACACACACACAAACACACACACACACAAACACACTAACACACACACACACTAACACACACACACACTAACACACACACACACTAACACACACACACACTAACACACACACACACTAACACACACACACACTAACACACACACACACTAACACACACACACACTAACACACACACACACTAACACACACACACACTAACACACACACACTAACACACACACACACTAACACACACACACACTAACACACACACACACTAACACACACACACACACTAACACACACACACACACTAACACACACACACACACTAACACACACACACACACTAACGCACACACACTAACACACACACTAACACACACACTAACACACACACAAACACACACACACACTAACACACTCACACTAACACACACACACACTAACACACACACACACTAACACACACACACACTAACACACACACACACTAACACACACACACACTAACACACACACACACACTAACACACACACACACACTAACACACACACACACACTAACACACACACACACACTAACACACACACACACACTAACACACACACACACACTAACACACACACACACACTAACACACACACACACACTAACACACACACACACACTAACACACACACACACACTAACACACACACACACACTAACACACACACACTAACACACACACACTAACACACACACACTAACACACACACTAACACACACACTAACACACACACTAACACACACACTAACACACACACTAACACACACACTAACACACACACTAACACACAAACACACACACACACAAACACACACACACACTAACACACACACACACTAACACACACACACACAAACACACACACACACTAAAAAACACACACACACTAAAAAACACACACACACACTAACACACACACACTAACACACACACACTAACACACACACACTAACACACACACACTAACACACACACACTAACACACACACACTAACACACACACACACAGTAACACACACACACAGTAACACACACACACACTAAAAAACACACACACTAAAAAACACACACACACAGTAACACACACACAGTAACACACACACACTAACACACACACACTAACACACACACACTAACACACACACACTAACACACACACACTAACACACACACACTAACACACACACACACAGTAACACACACACACACACACAGTAACACACACACTAACACACACAGTAACACACACACTAACACACACACACTAACACACACAGTAACACACACACTAACACACACACACTAACACACACACTAACACACACACTAACACACACACACACACACACTAACACACACTAACACACACACACACACTAACACACACACACACTAACACACACACACACTAACACACACACACACTAACACACACACACACTAACACACACACACTAACACACACACACACTAACACACACACTCACTAACACACACACACTCACTAACACACACACACTCACTAACACACACACACTCACTAACACACACACACTCACTAACACACACACACTCACTAACACACACACTCACTAACACACACACACACTAACACACACACACACTAACACACACACTAACACACACACACACTAACACACACACACACTAACACACACACACACTAACACACACACTAACACACACACTAACACACACACTAACACACACACTAACACACTCACTAACAAACACACTAACACACACACACACACTAACACACACACACACACTAACACACACACACACTAACACACACACACACTAACACACACACACACTAACACACACACACACTAACACACACACACACTAACACACACACACTAACACACACACACACACTAACACACACACACACACTAACACACACACACACTAACACACACACTAACACACACACTAACACACACACTAACACACACACTAACACACACACTAACACACACACTAACACACACACTAACACACACACTAACACACACACTAACACACACACTAACACACACACTAACACACACACTAACACACACACTAACACACACACTAACACACACACACACTAACACACACACACACTAACACACACACTAACACACACACTAACACACACACACACTAACACACACACACACTAACACAAACACACTAACACACACACACTAACACACACACACTAACACACACACACTAACACACACACACACTAACACACACACACACTAACACACACACACACACTCACACACACACACACACTAACACACACACACACCAACACACACACACAACACAAACACACACACACACACACTAACACACACACACACACTAACACACACACACACACTAACACACACACACACTAACACACACACTAACACACTAACACACACTAACACACACACACACACTAACACACACACACACACAAACACACACACACACTAACACACACACACACACACTAACACACACACACACTAACACACTAACACACACACACACTAACACACTAACACACACACACACACACTAACACACACACTAACACACACACTAACACACACACACACTAACACACACACACACACTAACACACACACACACACTAACACACTAACACACACACTAACACACACACTAACACACACACTAACACACACACACTAACACACACACTAACACACACACTAACACACACACACACTAACACACACACACACTAACACACACACACACTAACACACACACTAACACACACACTAACACACACACACACTAACACACACACACTAACACACACACACTAACACACACACACTAACACACACACACTAACACACACACACACTAACACACACACACACTAACACACACACACACTAACACACACACACACACTAACACACACACACACACTAACACACACACACACACTAACACACACACACACACTAACACACTAACACACACTAACACACACACACACACTAACACACACACACACACTAACACACACACACACACACTAACACACACACTAACACACACAAACTCTCACACACATAACACACACACAACACACACACACACTTACACACTCACACACACACACACACACACTAACACACACACTAACACACACACTAACACACACACACACACTAACACACTAACATACACTAACACACACACACACACTAACACACACACACACACTAACACACACACACACACTAACACACACACACACACACTAACACACACACTAACACACACACTAACACACACACACAACACACACACACTAACACACACACTAACACACACACTAACACACACACTAACACACACACACACTAACACACACACACACTAACACACACACTAACACACACACTAACACACACACACACACTAACACACACACACTAACACAAACACACTAACACACACACACTAACACACACACACTAACACACACACACTAACACACACACACTAACACACACACACACTAACACACACACACACTAACACACACACACACTAACACACACACACACTAACACACACACACACTAACACACACACACACTAACACACACACACACTAACACACACACACACTAACACACACACACACTAACACACACACACACACTAACACACACACACACACTAACACACACACACACACTAACACACACACACACACTAACACACTAACATACACACACAAACACACACACTAACACACACACACACACTAACACACTAACACACACACAAACACACACACACACAAACACACACACACACAAACACACACACACACACACACACACAAACACACACACACACACAAACACACACACACACACTAACACACACACACACACTAACACACACACACACACTAACACACACACACACACTAACACACACACACACACAAACACACACACACACACTAACACACACACACACACTAACACACACACACACACTAACACACACACACTAACACACACACACACACACACTAACACAAACACACACACACTAACACACTAACACACTAACACACTAACACACTAACACTAACACACACACACTAACACACACACACTAACACACACACACTAACACACACACACTAACACACACACACTAACACACACACACTAACACACACACACACTAACACACACACACACTAACACACACACACACTAACACACACACACACTAACACACACACACTAACACACACACACTAACACACACACACTAACACACACACACTAACACACACACACTAACACACACACACACTAACACACACACACACTAACACACACACACACTAACACACACACACACACACACTAACACACACACTAACACACACACACACTAACACACACACACACTAACACACACACACTAACACACACACACACTAACACACACACACACTAACACACACACACACTAACACACACACACTAACACACACACACTAACACACACACACACTAACACACACACACACTAACACACACACACACTAACACACACACACACTAACACACACACACACTAACACACACACACACTAACACACACACACACTAACACACACACACACAACACACACACACACTAACACACACACACACACTAACACACACACACACACTAACACACACACACACTAACACACACACACACACTAACACACACACACACTAACACACACACACACTAACACACACACACACTAACACACACACACACTAACACACACACACACTAACACACACACACACACTAACACACACACACACTAACACACACACACACTAACACACACACACACTAACACACACACACACTAACACACACACACACTAACACACACACACACTAACACACACACACACTAACACACACACACACTAACACACACACACTAACACACACACACACAAACACTAACACACACACACTAACACACACACACTAACACACACACACACTAACACACACACACTAACACACACACACACTAACACACACACACACTAACACACACACACACTAACACACACACACACTAACACACACACACACTAACACACACACACACTAACACACACACACACTAACACACACACACTAACACACACACACTAACACACACACACTAACACACACACACTAACACACACACACTAACACACACACACTAACACACACACACACTAACACACACACACACTAACACACACACACACTAACACACACACACACACTAACACACACACACACACACACTAACACACACACACACTAACACACACACACACACTAACACACACACACACTAACACACACACACACTAACACACACACACACTAACACACACACACACTAACACACACACACACTAACACACACACACACTAACACACACACACACTAACACACACACACACACTAACACACACACACACAAACACACACACAAACTAACACACACACACACTAACACACACACACACTCACGCACACACACACTAACACACACACACTAACACACACACACACAACACACACACACACTAACACACACACACACTAACACACACACACACACTAACACACACACACACTAACACACACACACACTAACACACACACACTACACACACACACACTAACACAACACACACACACTAACACACACACACTAACACACACACACTAACACACACACTCTAACACACACACACTAACACACACACACACTAACACACACACACACTAACACACACACACACTAACACACACACACACTAACACACACACTCTAACACACACACACTAACACACACACACACTAACACACACACACACTAACACACACACACACTAACACACACACACACTAACACACACACTCACTAACACACACACACACACTAACACACACACACAACACACACACACTAACACACACACACTAACACACACACTAACACACACACACTAACACACACACACTAACACACACACACACTAACACACACACACACTAACACACACACACACACTAACACACACACACACTAACACACACACACACACACAAACACACACACACACAAACACAACACACACACACTAACACACACACAACAACACTAACACACACACACACACTAACACACACACACACACTAACACACACACACACACTAACACACACACACACACAACACACACACACACACTAACACACACACACACACTAACACACACAACACACACACACTACACACACACACACTAACACACACACACACTAACACACACACACACACACTAACACACACACACACTAACACACACACACACTAACAAACACACACACACACTAACACACACACACACTAACACACACACACACTAACACACACACACACTAACACACACACACACTAACACACACACACACACTAACACACACACACACACTAACACACACACACACTAACACACACACACACTAACACACACACACACTAACACACACACACACTAACACACACACACACACACACACACACTAACACACACACACACTAACACACACACACACTAACACACACACACACGCAGACACACACACAGACACACACTAACACACACACACACACTAACACACACACACACTAACACACAACACACACACACTAACACTAACACACAC
>NW_024470782.1:179203-186703 GCF_017639515.1 Carcharodon carcharias | reverse complement strand
CACACTAACACACACACACACTAACATACACACACACTAACATACACACACACTAACATACACACACACTAACACACACACACACACTAACACACACACACACACTAACACACACACACACACTAACACACACACACACACTAACACACACACACACACTAACACACACACACACACTAACACACACACACACACTAACACACACACACACACACTAACACACACACACACACTAACACACACACACACACTAACACACACACACACACTAACACACACACACACACTAACACACACACACACACTAACACACACACACACACACACTAACACACACACACACCAACACACACACACTAACACACACACACCAACACACACACTAACACACACACACTAACACACACACACTAACACACACACACTAACACACACACACTAACACACACACACACTAACACACACACTAACACACACACACTAACACACACACACTAACACACACACACACTAACACACACACACACTAACACACACACACTAACACACACACACTAACACACACACACTAACACACACACACTAACACACACACACTAACACACACACACTAACACACACACACTAACACACACACACTAACACACTAACACACACACACTAACACACACACTAACACACTAACACACACACTCACTAACACACACGAACACACACACACTAACACACACACACTAACACACACACACTAACACACACACACTAACACACACACACACTAACACACACACACTAACACACACACACTAACACACACACTAACACACACACACTAACACACACACACTAACACACACACACTAACACACACACACTAACACACACACACACTAACACACACACACTAACACACACACACTAACACACACACACTAACACACACACTAACACACACACTAACACACACACACTAACACACACACTAACACACACACTAACACACACACTAACACACACACACTAACACACACACACTAACACACACACACTAACACACACACACTAACACACACACACACTAACACACACACACTAACACACACACACACTAAACACACACACACTAACACACACACACTAACACACACACACTAACACACACACACTAACACACACACACTAACACACACACACTAACACACACACTAACACACACACACTAACACACACACCTAACAAAACACACACACTAACACACACACACACTAACACACACACACACTAACACACACACACACTAACACACAAACACACTAACACACACACACACTAACACACACACACACACTAACACACACACACACTAACACACACACACACACTAACACACACACACACTAACACACACACACACACTAACACACACACTAACACACACACACTAACACACACACTAACACACACACACTAACACACACAAACACACACACACACTAACACACACACACACTAACACACACACACACAAACACATACACAAACACATACACTAACACTCACACACTAACACACACACTAACACACTAACACACACACACTAACACACACACACTAACACACACACACTAACACACACACACTAACACACACACACACACTAACACACACACTAACACACACACACTAACACACACACTAACACACACACACTAACACACACACACAAACACACACACACACTAACACACACACACACAAACACATACACAAACACATACACTAACACTCACACACTAACACACACACTAACACACTAACACACACACACTAACACACACACACTAACACACACACACTAACACACACACACACTAACACACACACACACTAACACACACACACACTAACACACACACACACTAACACACACACACACTAACACACACACACACAAACACACACACACACTAACACACACACACACTAACACACACACACACTAACACACACACACACTAACACACACACACTAACACACACACACACTAACACACACACACACTAACACACACACACACTAACACACACACACACTAACACACACACACACTAACACACACACTCACTAACACACACACACTCACTAACACACACTAACACACACACACTAACACACACACACACTAACACACACACACACTAACACACACACACACTAACACACACACACACTAACACACACACTCACTAACACACACACACTCACAACACACACTAACACACACACACTAACACACACACACTAACACACACACACTAACACACACACACACACTAACACACACACACTCACTAACACACACACACTCACTAACACACACTAACACACACACACAAACACACACACACTAACACACACACACACACACACTAACACAGTAACACACACACACTCACTAACACACACACACTAACACACACACTAACACACACACACATTAACACACACACACACACACACACACACACACACTAACACACACACACACACACACACACTAACACACACACACACACTAACACACAAACACACTAACACACAAACACACTAACACACACACACACACTAACACACAAACACACTAACACACACACACACACAAACACATACACAAACACATACACTAACACACACACACTAACACACACACACAAACACATACACAAACACATACACTAACACACACACACTAACACACACACACTAACACACACACACACTAACACACACACACACTAACACACACACACACTAACACACACACACACTAACACACACACACACTAACACACACACACACTAACACACACACACACACAACACACACACACACACTAACACACACACACTAACACACACACACTAACACACACACACTAACACACACACACACTAACACACACACACACTAACACACACACACACTAACACACACACACACTAACACACACACACACTAACACACACACACACACTAACACACACACACACTAACACACACACACACTAACACACACACACTAACACACACACACACACACTAACACACACTAACACACACACACTAACACACACACACACTAACACACACACACTAACACACACACACTAACACACACACACTAACACACACACACTAACACACACACACTAACACACACACACTAACACACACACACAAACACACACACACAAACACACACACACAAACACACACACACACTAACACACACACACACTAACACACACACACACTAACACACACACACACTAACACACACACACACTAACACACACACACACACTAACACACACACACACACTAACACACACACACACACTAACACACACTAACACACACACACTCACTAACACACACACACTCACTAACACACACTAACACACACACACTAACACACACACACTAACACACACACACTAACACACACACACTAACACACACACACTAACACACACACACTAACACACACACACTAACACACACACACTAACACACACACACAAACACACACACACAAACACACACACACAAACACACACACACAAACACACACACACTAACACACACACACTAACACACACACACTAACACACACACACTAACACACACACACTAACACACACACACTAACACACACACACTAACACACACACACTAACACACACACACTAACACACACACACTAACACACACACACACACTAACACACACACACACACTAACACACACACACACTAACACACACACACACTAACACACACACACACTAACACACACACACACTAACACACACACACACTAACACACACACACTAACACACACACACACTAACACACACACACACTAACACACACACACACTAACACACACACTCACTAACACACACACACACACTAACACACACACACACACTAACACACACACACACACTAACACACACACACTCACTAACACACACTAACACACACACTAACACACACACTAACACACAAACACACACACTAACACACAAACACACACACTAACACACAAACACACACACTAACACACACACACACACTAACACACACACACACACACACACACACTAACACACACACACTAACACACACTAACACACACACACTAACACACACACACTAACACACACACACTAACACACACTAACACACACACACACACACTAACACACACACACACACACACTAACACACACACACACTAACACACACACACACTAACACACACACACACTAACACACACACACACTAACACACACACACACTAACACACACACACACTAACACACACACACTAACACACACACACACTAACACACACACACACTAACACACACACACTAACACACACACACACTAACACACACACACACACTAACACACACACACTCACTAACACACACACACTCACTAACACACACTAACACACACACACTAACACACACTAACACACACACACTAACACACACACACTAACACACACACACTAACACACACACACTAACACACACACACTAACACACACACACTAACACACACACACTAACACACACACACTTACACACACACACAAACACACACACACTAACACACACACACACTAACACACACACACACTAACACACACACACACTAACACACACACACACTAACACACACACACACACACACACACACACTAACACACACACACACTAACACACACACACACTAACACACACACACACTAACACACACACACACTAACACACACACACACTAACACACACACACTAACACACACACACTAACACACACACACACTAACACACACACACACTAACACACACACACACTAACACACACACACACTAACACACACACACACTAACACACACACACACTAACACACACACACACTAACACACACACACACTAACACACACACACACTAACACACACACACTAACACACACACACTAACACACACACACACTAACACACACACACACTAACACACACACACTAACACACACACACACTAACACACACACACACACTAACACACACACACACACTAACACACACACACACACTAACACACACACACACTAACACACACACACTCACTAACACACACTAACACACACACACTAACACACACACACTAACACACACACACTAACACACACACACTAACACACACTAACACACACACACTAACACACACACACTAACACACACACACTAACACACACACACTAACACACACACACTCACACACACACACTAACACACACACACTAACACACACACACTAACACACACACACAAACACACACACACTAACACACACACACTAACACACACACACACTAACACACACACACACTAACACACACACACACTAACACACACACACACTAACACACACACACACTAACACACACACACACACTAACACACACACACACTAACACACACACACTAACACACACACACTAACACACACACACTAACACACACACACTAACACACACACACTAACACACACACACTAACACACACACACTAACACACACACACTAACACACACACACTAACACACACACACTAACACACACACACTAACACACACACTAACACACACACACACTAACACACACACACACTAACACACACACACACTAACACACACACACACTAACACACACACACACTAACACACACACACACACACACTAACACACACACACACTAACACACACACACACTAACACACACACACACTAACACACACACACACTAACACACACACACTAACACACACACACTAACACACACACACACTAACACACACACACACTAACACACACACACTAACACACACACACACTAACACACACACACACACTAACACACACACACACTAACACACACACACACACTAACACACACACACACTAACACACAAACACTCACTAACACACACTAACACACACACACACTAACACACACACACTAACACACACACACTAACACACACACACACACACTAACACACACTAACACACACACACACACTAACACACACACACACACTAACACACACACACACACTAACACACACACACACACTAACACACACACACACTAACACACACACACACTAACACACTAACACACACACACACACTAACACACACTAACACACACACTAACACACACACACTAACACACACACACTAACACACACACACACTAACACACACACACACTAACACACACACACACTAACACACACACACACACTAACACACACACACACTAACACACACACACACTAACACACACACACACTAACACACACACACACACTAACACACACACACACACTAACACACACACACACACTAACACACACACACTCACTAACACACACACTCACTAACACACACACACTCACTAACACACACACACACACACACAAACACATACACTAACACACACACAAACACACTAACACACACACACTAACACACACACACTAACACACACACACACTAACACACACACACACTAACACACACACACTAACACACACACACTAACACACACACACACTAACACACACACACACTAACACACACACACACTAACACACACACACTAACACACACACACACTAACACACACACACACACTAACACACACACACACACTAACACACACACACACACTAACACACACACACACTAACACACAAACACACAACACACACTAACACACACACACTAACACACACACACTAACACACACACACTAACACACACACACTAACACACACACACACTAACACACACACACACACTAACACACACACACTCACTAACACACACACACACTAACACACACACACACACTAACACACACACACACACTAACACACACACACACTAACACACACACACACACTAACACACACACACTCACTAACACACACTAACACACACACACACTAACACACACACTCACTAACACACACACACTAACACACACACACTAACACACACACACACTAACACACACACACACTAACACACACACACTAACACACACACACACACTAACACACACACACACACTAACACACACACACACACTAACACACACACTCACTAACACACACACACTCACTAACACACACTAACACACACACACTAACACACACACACTAACACACACACACTAACACACACACACTAACACACACACACACTAACACACACACACACACACTAACACACACACACACACACTAACACACACACACACACTAACACACACACACACTAACACACACACACACTAACACACACACACTCACTAGCACACACACACACACTAACACACACA
>NW_024470782.1:169203-171703 GCF_017639515.1 Carcharodon carcharias | reverse complement strand
ACACACACACACACACTAACACACACACACACACACACACACACACACACACTAACACACACACTAACACACACACACTAACACACACACACTAACACACACACACTAACACACACACACACACACACACACACACTAACACACACACACACTAACACACACACACACTAACACACACACACACACTAACACACACACACACTAACACACACACACACTAACACACACACACACTAACACACACACACACTAACACACACACACACTAACACACACACACACTAACACACACACACACTAACACACACACACACTAACACACAAACACACAAACACACAAACACACTAACACACACACACACTAACACACAAACACACAAACACACTAACACACAAACACACACACACACAAACACACACACACACACACACAATAACACACACACACACACAATAACACACACACACACACAAA
Organism: Carcharodon carcharias; assembly: GCF_017639515.1. Taxonomy (NCBI): domain Eukaryota; kingdom Metazoa; phylum Chordata; class Chondrichthyes; order Lamniformes; family Lamnidae; genus Carcharodon; species Carcharodon carcharias. The sequence continues at coordinate 171,228 of NW_024470782.1, read as the reverse complement.
CACATACACTAACACACACACAAACACATACACTAACACACACACTAACACACTAACACACACACACTAACACACACACACTAACACACACACACACTAACACACACACACACACACACACACTAACACACACACACTAACACACACACACACTAACACACACACACTAACACACACACACTAACACACACACACTAACACACACACACTAACACACACACTAACACACACACACACTAACACACACACACACTAACACACACACACACTAACACACACACACACACTAACACACACACACACACTAACACACACACACACTAACACACACACACACTAACACACACACACACTAACACACACACACTAACACACACACACACTAACACACACACACACTAACACACACACACACTAACACACAAACACACTAACACACAAACACACTAACACACAAACACACTAACACACACACACACTAACACACAAACACACACACACACAAACACAATAACACACACACACACAATAACACACACACACACACAAACACATACACTAACACACACACAAACACACACACTAACACACACACTAACACACTAACACACACACACTAACACACACACACACTAACACACACACAAACACACACACACTAACACACACACACTAACACACTCACACACTAACACACACACACTAACACACACACACTAACACACACACACTAACACACACACACTAACACACACACTAACACACACACACACTAACACACACACACTAACACACACACACACTAACACACACACACACTAACACACACACACACACTAACACACACACTAACACACACACACACACTAACACACAAACACACACACACACTAACACACACACACACTAACACACAAACACACTAACACACAAACACACACACACACAAACACAATAACACACACACACACAATAACACACACACACACACACAAACACATACACTAACACACACACTAACACACTAACACACACACACTAACACACACACACTAACACACACACTAACACACACACACACTAACACACACACACTAACACACACACACTAACACACACACACTAACACACACACAACACACACACACACTAACACACACACACACTAACACACACACACACTAACACACACACACACTAACACACACACACTAACACACACACACTAACACACAAACACACTAACACACACACACACTAACACACACACACACTAACACACACACACACTAACACACACACACACTAACACACACACACACTAACACACACACACACTAACACACAAACACACACACACACAAACACAATAACACACACACACACAATAACACACACACACACACACAAACACATACACTAACACACACACTAACACACTAACACACACACACTAACACACACACACACTCACTAACACACACACACACTCACTAACACACACACACTCACTAACACACACACACACACTCACTAACACACACACTCACTAACACACACACACACTCACTAACACACACACTAACACACACACACACTAACACACACACACACTAACACACACACACACTAACACACACACACACTAACACACACACACACAAACACACACACAAACACACACACACACAACACAACACACACACACACTAACACACACACACACTAACACACACACACTAACACACACACACTAACACACACACACTACACACCCACACAACACACACACTAACACCACACACACTAACACACACACACACTAACACACACACACACTAACACACACACACACTAACACACACACACACACTAACACACACACACACTAACACACACACACACTAACACACACACACACACACTAACACACACACACACTAACACACACACACACTAACACACACACACACTAACACACAAACACACACACACACAAACACACTAACACACACACACACTAAC
>NW_024470782.1:130000-131204 GCF_017639515.1 Carcharodon carcharias | reverse complement strand
CACACACACACACTAACACACACACACACTAACACACACACACACTAACACACACACACACTAACACTAACACACACACACTAACACACTAACACACACACACACTAACACACACACACACTAACACACACACACACTAACACACACACACACTAACACACACACACTAACACACACACACACAAACACACACACACACACTACCACAACACACACACACAACACACACACACACACTAACACACACACACACTAACACACACACACTAACACAAACACACACACTCACGCACACACACACTCACACTCACACACACTCACACACACACACACTCACACTCACACACACTCACACACACACACTCACACTAACACACACACTAACACACACACACTAACACACACACACACACTAACACACACACACACACTAACACACACTCAAACACACTAACACACACACACACACACTAACACACACACACACTAACACACACACACACTAACACACACACACACTAACACTAACACACACACACTAACACACTAACACACACACACACTAACACACTAACACCACACACAACACTAACACACACACACACACTAACACACACACACACTCACACTCACACACACTCACACACACACACACACACACTAACAACACACACACACACACACACACACTAACACACACACACACACACTCACACACACTAACACTCACACACACTCACACACACACACACTACACACACACCACACAACACACACACACACTAACACACACACACACTAACACACACACACTAACACACACACACACAACACAACACACACACACTAACACACACACACACACACTAACACACACACACACACACTAACACACACACACACACTAACACACACACACACACTAACACACACACACACACTAACACACACACACACTAACACACACACACACACACTAACACACACACACACACTAACACACACACACACACACTAACACACACACACACACACTAACACACACACACACTAACACACACACACTAACACACTAACACACACACACACTAACACACTAACACACACACACACTAACACACTAACACACACACACACTAACAGACTAACACACACACACACTAACACACACACACTAACACACACACTAACACACACACACACT